>NW_008653647.1:166105-181495 GCF_000695815.1 Acanthisitta chloris | reverse complement strand
TCTGTCCACACAGTACCAGATTTGAATGAGTATGTGTCCCTTGATAACAACAATGGGGAAAATTTTTATTCCTGGCTGCAAGTCACTTCATTCAGAAGTGCTTTTTAATTGTGAGGGGCTTCCACTAAATGGAAGATAGCTGGGATTAATTTCTGTGTGCAACAGCTAATTGTGTTTAATATTCAACCTTGCCTACCATTGAACTGCCAGAACCATCAGGGAGAAACATGAAGTCTGGCTGGAGCAGCTGAGCTCATCCTGGCAACCATTAGGAAACTAAAATAAACTAATAAAATCCCTAAAGTTACAGGGGCCAAGAGCATTGCCATCTCCACAGCCTCTTCCTCAGAAGCAGAGATGTAATTTCTGTCTGTGGTACACGAACAATGCAGGGAGCAATAACATTATGAGCCCGTGGCTGATTTTATTCCTAATTGAAGAGCAACAGGACGATAGTAATTTTTCCTAGTCCTGGTTGCCTTAGGCTGGAGGGATCGAGTGGCTACTTGTTTCCATGGAGATGCTTTTTGAGCAGGAGGATTTGGCCTTAAGTGTCTCTGAGACAGCAAAGAGGCTGATTTCCTGCCCTGCTCTTGGAAGGACACAGCTGGTGAAGAGGTAACTTTCATTTGACAGCTTGAGGAGGGTTGGTGTGTTAAGTCATTAGCAGGTTGGGATTTTACAGTTTAACTTACAGAAGTCATAAAGCCCCTTCACATTTGGAGCTGCTAGAAGTCTAAACATGGATCCTCACAACATGTGGATGTATAAAACAAGGGAACGGCAGCAGATAGGGAAAGTCATACTTGTGTGTAAATGAAAGCAGCTTGTTGGCTTGGGATTCCTGGGAATGTGTCTTGAAGTCAAGGCCCTTTGCAGGAGAGAGGGAGGCAGCAATGTTAATGGTGGGTGGATTGTATCAGCTTTTGTTAAAAGCATTGTTGATCTCAAGGTTTTCTTAAAACCTGGTCCTTGCAAAACTACCAGGGCAATCTTGGCCCATAAAATCCATTGGAGGAAAAAAGGGGCAGAGATTTCCTATTGGCTTCAGTAAGAAGCACCTACAGCTTACAGTAAATTATTTCACATGAAAGACTCTTCTGGATGTGAGGTGATATTATTGATGAAAATGGAGTCCACTCCCATGGAAATATATGGAAGTCTTTCTGTTGGCATTAGTGAGAGTAAGATCAGGCTAATGAAGCTGATAATTTCCCTTTACATTTGCAAAATAAAATCAAAGCCAAAATTTGGATGGATTTTTCAATGGAATGGCATTCTGGACATCCACTGATCCTCCATGCTAAACTTGATGATCTTTCCCCAGAATAGGTGTAAGAGAAGTAAGGGGGAAAAAATTCAAGTTTATTTTGGGAGAGAAGCTGGGGCAGGGGTTGGAAGCAGCGTACAGACAGTGAAATTTTCCATTGGCAAAAGCTGCTTCCCTCTTGCCTAAATGCTTCTAACTAATTGAGTTTGTGGTGGAAACTCTGTGTGAGAATTTTCAGCCCAAATGGCTTATATGAGGAGAATAGCAAATGTAGACAAATCTGATGCAGCACTTTATCATGCCAGACAGCATTAATAACTGGCAGAGGTGTCCAGGCAGGGTTCTACCTAAATATAGCAGCTCTCTAGTACTTGGTATTCATGATTTCCATGTCAGGATAAAACCAAACAAAAGCAGACCCCAAAGATATTCATTCAATTTATAAACACTTGTTTTGCATCTTGTACTAATTTATGTGGTCACATTTGTGCTGCCTTAAATAAAAGTTTCATTTCAATAATTTTTCAGCTCCCAGGTAACTTTGAAATTTCTTAGGCAGCATATTTTTAAGGACATTGTAGCTAGAATGAGTATTTTACAATGCTTTAGGCTCCATCCAGTGTCATATTTTCTCGAAACAGTGAAGGTTACACTTCCAAATCTTCCAATTTTTAGAAGTAATTACCAAAAAGAAGCCATTCTTCATCTTTAATTATTTAGGAGAGAGGTTACCACCAGCAGAGCCCAAGCACAGCCCTAGCAAATGGCATAGCAATTGCTAAGGCTGATATCCACTGTGGTTTGTTCCCAGTAAACAAGGCTTGTACACTACCAATTACAGACATATCTGCAGGGTGTCCAGGGCACTTTCTAATGGGATGTGACCCCTTCTGCCTAGGCAATGAAGCTGCATCTCTTGGTAGTAAAGGAAAGCTGCTCTTGGAATAAGGTTTAATTACAATGTTTCAGATGCAAGAAGAGTTTATTGTTGGTAGCTCCTTTGCCTTCTCTTTAACTTCCAGCCAATTTTCTTGTTTTCTTCTTTGCAAGCCCTCCCATCCTGAGACTCTGATTCCAATGAGGTCATGAATTTGCAATTTATATGGCTGTAGAGCTGCAGTCAGTTCAGGAGTTGCTTACTCATAGCTTCTGTGGTGACTAGAGACCCTAGTGAGAGGAGGGTTTTTTGCACAAATCATGGCAGAGTTGCTATTTGGAAAACAGATCAGATATTTGTGATATACACCTCTATACATACACCATCAGAAAGTCCTAATCTGAAGGGGGAGAGCACAGGTCTGGATTTTGTGGTACAAACCACTATCTAGTTGCTTCAGGGTTAATAGTGTCAAGATGATATTTGCATTAGCTAGCTAATTATTTAATTCATCTGCATGTTAAATGTCTGATTTTTATGTTAATTGGGCATATTTCTGGCAAGGAAAAATAACATCTGACTGACATTTAATGTCATTTGAATCTGGCTAATGTCTGGTGTTAGGATAGGCTGAAAATAGAAGTGTTCGGGTCCTTTGGTAGCAATTCACTCCACTCACGTCCCACAACTACAGGACAGAAATGAACAGAACTTGCTCTGCTCTTTCTGGCTGTGCCATGTCACCACTGTCCTTTCATTCTCTTCTGAAAACACAAGGATACACTTTCTCCTCTCTTCTCTCTGTTCTCCATTGTGCTCTCATCAGCTAGAACAGAAGGGATTAAAAAACAAACTGTGTAATTTGCCTAACCCCCTAATTTAATGACTGTGTTTTGTCTGGGTTACTAGGCTTGCATTTTATATCACTTTATTTTGAAGCAATTCCTCTTTGCTAAAATTTTAAACTTGGTGAAGATCTGGGGAAAAGAGATGGCAATTTGTAATTAAATGGCAACAAACCCATTGCTTGTTCTGCCACTTTCATAAGAAGAAAGTAGCACAAGGTGGTTGGTTTGCTTGCAGGACATGGGCTGCAGAGAAAGATCAGTTGATCTGAGAGACACATAAATGATGGATGCTTTGGTTCAGCAAGGCACTTACACACGTGACTAACCTTAAACACCTTGGACAAAATCATTACTCCACAGAAGTCAATATAATTGAGCTCTGGTTCCTTCAGCACAGGCAGTACATCATCCATTGCATGCACTAGTGTTCCTTGCCAAGCAGCAGCCTAAATGTATCACACTGGAAGGAGTGTTCTTTGCGCTGTAAATTGGTATGTTCACGGAGAGATTTATCAACCTCCGAGCTATTGGGATGGAAAGGAATTTCTGTAGTTCATGATATCTTAGAAAGTTGTAAATATTCACTGAGCAAGCAGTGGGTAACAAGGCTTTGGGGCTGTAAAGGAAATTTTTCCCCTTGATTCCCATGGGTCTGCCCCAGTTTGCTGAAGGACAAGATAAACTTTTGAATTTTCCTCTGCCATTTGATGCTTATTGTTCCCAAAACTACTCTGAGCAATCCATGGTCTTGGAGGCTGAGTTATCCCTCTGGCATAGACAGTGTCCCACAGGCTGCTTACAGCACAGTCCCCAGCCCCAGGGCTCAGTAGGAGGGTGGGGGTATTGCCCGAGATCCAAGCAAGGTCCTGGGAGTTCTGCAGTCCACTTCTTGCCATATCAGCCAGTGCCACTGATTCAGCTGTAGCTATCTTAGTCCCAACACCAACTGAGCTCCAATTTCCTGACTTGGAAGCGTTGGCTTTGGTGGCAGTAAGATTCATAAATATGTTTGAAATCCAGAGGCATGAGGTGTGTCTTAAGCATGCAGGGTGATGCAGATACCATCATCCTTTCATTAACCCACAAAATTACACCAGAAAGGGGATATATGAAGTCTTACCTCCCTCTCAGGTACTGTAGGTACTTCCCTGCTGCTTGACTTAGATGTGTTGGAGAATTACAGTCCAGAGCTGTTGCTTCTTAATACCTCATTTGTCTTTCTGGTTAGGGGGAATTGGATTACACTCTTAAAGCAGAGAACAGCATTGTCTTCTTTTGTGTAGTGACATAAAGGACACATTGAGAAAGTAGGAAACCTGAATCTTTCTCTCTCTTTTAGCATGTCCAGAAGTGTAACTTACAGGCATTATAGATCACTTCTTGCCACCATGCTCTAAAGAGGACAAATGGGATTGCTGGATCAAGAATAACTTGGTACTTGCCAGGAGGGAAGCAGTCCTGGGTTCTGGACAGCTGACATTGGCCTAGGTGAACTTACAGAGAACCCTGTGTTAAAGCTGGCATGACAGGAGTGGAGCTGTGTTGATGCTATCAGCTCTGGAAAACCGACCCAAATGTGAAATTTGCATTACATATGAAATGCACAGTTTGAGGCAGTGATTTAGACAACTAAGAAGCTTCACTTTTCAGATAGCATTTGCTGATGAGTTATTGACTGTATCTATACCTCACTGAATAGAGCTCCAGCTAGAATAATTTATTTGCTATTGACAAGTGCTGAGGTGGAAGTAAATTAATTTAGTCAAGTTCATCGATTTTTCACCACTTATGAAGAAGAAAGGTAACGTTATCTAGATACTGCAATCACAAGGCTTCTCTCAAAGGGTCATGTTCTTCTTTCTCTGAAGGTAATTCCAGAAAGATAACTGTATGTGTGTTTGCTGAGGTTTCCCAAAGAGGAGCCAGTTCTAAAACTGCACTTAAATCAAGAGTGACTTGTTCAAAGGCTCAAACATTTTTGACAATCAGAGATGGAGTCATAGAAGTCATAGAGATTACACAGTCTCAACAGAATGAACAGTAAACCTGTGAGTAAAACACCAGGAGCAGGTATTTTGCAGCTTCAAAGGGTATTTGTGTTCTGTCTCTTGTCTAGAATTAGAGTGTAATCAGAAGTATGGGATGGATTTTATCTCAATATGTCTAAGAGAAACACTGCTCATAAATTATTACTTGTGAGCATACAGTATCTTTCTAGTTAGAACATGTCTCAGGGCTGTAGGAGATTAGATAAGGTGCCTGTGGGGAGACAGGGGTCCAGCAGAGAAGGGAAATGCCTGATGCTTCACTGAATGCCTCTTCATACAGGGCACTTAGCCTTAATACTAAGGGATGCCACGTTCCCATTGCTATCGTCTGTTGAATGATGCCACTAAGCTGATCCTCCTCCTGCAGTTCCCTTTGATATGTCAGAATAAGTGTCTTTGTGCAGTGATGGTGAAATGCAGCATTTTGTGTCTGGGCAGTTGAATTCTCTGAGAAGAGATCAGTAAATTGGTTTCCTGTTTTATTTATACCCTAGTGTTGTGTAGCTGTTGCACTCAAAAAGCCAAACTCTTTCCTTGTGCCCTCACACACACACACACACACACACATATCCCCAGTCACCCAGAAATGCTGTTGTACTGAGAAAATAGATCCATTATTTATCTATGGATGTCTCAATTATTGCTGCTCTTGATTTGTCTTGTTCTTTTTACTATTAGCCTCCGGGGGGGGAGAATTAAAATTAGCCAGATATTGAATGGTTCCCATATCAATAAAGATGGAGATATATTTATGTGCAGAATAAATGCAGCTTTGCCCAAATAATAAATCAGTGGAACTGTGAGCCAAGCATGTGTGAGTGGTTAATGCCAAGGACTTAGGGAGCCATTAGGACTGTGAGTGCTAACCACAGGTGACATTCTGATTGGCATTCACTAGTCATAAACAGTCAGTTTAATTTCATTTATTAATGAAGTGAAATTCATTAATTTCATATATTGAAGCTGATTGGAAAAATTATGTAAAATAGTCATTTATCTCATTTGTGTGGAATTTTCTTAAGAAAAATCAAGGAAAGATAATGTAGATTATAAGGAGCATCCAGGAAATGGTCTTGTTAATGATCTCATTTCATATTTGAGAAATTATTAAAAATATATGTTGCATCTGGAGTTACTGGCAAGGCCAGTCTGAATTTTTCTGCAACAGCACCATTGGTATAAATTTGTTCAGTACTTTGTAAGCATTTCTATAGTGCTGTGTGGTTTCGTATTTGTGTGACTACTCATGACATAGATTTCTGACACACTCTTTAGTCTTCAGCTGTCAGTAAAATGGCTAATCCAGGCAGCATGTCTATACTTTAATCAACCTCATTAATTGCTCCAAAAAAAGCCCTTTTGAGCTAAGGGTGATGTAACTGCAATTAGTGCTTATTTAAGTGTGGAAAAGCCATGATAACTACTCATTTGTGTAGCTAAAGAGTTCAGCATGTAGCTGAGAATTTTTATAGTGTGTGGTGTAATTGCAGTGTAGTTAAAATGCCTGGATTACTAATATGAGAAGTACTTTGCAGATCAAGTGGCAGTAATGGGTGAATCAGTCATATTAGCTTTCCAGTTGCATTCCTCATACTGCATCAAACCCCAGAGCTTCCAGTGCTGTCAGTGCTCAGGTACTCTGTGTGCTCACCTGTTTAAACACAGAGCTCCTGCAGAAGCAAAGGTACAGGGACACAGAGTGCACTCATGGTTTCAGTGATATTTACACATTCAAAGTGATTTGGGTGTGTCTGATTAAATGATTATGTATGAGTTTAGGAGTAAATAGATCTGCTTCTTTTTTGGAAGAATCTACCAAAGAATATGTGCATTGTAAATGTAATTGCTTTGCAGTTGTTTCCATCTTATGCTAAAACTGTGCTCGTAATCCAGAGGAAAACAAACCAAAACACAAAAGCCAATTGGCTCTCAGGTTTCTTCAAGAATTTTGTATTTGCATATATGAAGACACAAATTCTACCTGTAGCTTTTATGGGAGGTGTTAAGAAATGGCATCCACCATAGGTACACATCAAAATGTTGTAGAAGTTTAACTTTTGCAGCTTGCAAACCCAATTTTCTGCAAGTGTGAAAGAAAAAGAATCTCCTGTCCTCCTTTGGTGCTGATGCTGGAGAGGAAATTAGAACATTCTCCCTTTGCACAGAATGGTAAGCACTGAGTTATTGCCTGATCTCAGTGCTGCAGGGGAATCTCTTCTCTCAGCTGACTTTGCAGGCTGCCACTGTTGCTGCTGCAGGAGAGTGGTTTGGCCAAATTTATCCTGAAAGCAATTTGCTCAGGTTGAACTTGACTCACAGTTGATCCGTATTGAAAGTTCCGTCCTGAAAGCTCACAGGGTTAGGTCATGTGTGAGTGAAGACAGTAGTGAAGCTTGGGGCAGAGGGCTGACTGTGCAAACAAATCATGTCCACCTCTCTCTTATTACAAATATCCAAGAAGATACCCTTTATTATTTATATTAATGTAGAAGCACTTTCCAGCCACTTTCTTCAGGGTTTTGGAGGCATTTTATGAACAAGTGATATTTGACTGCCAGCAGTTGTCTTCAGAGTGATACAGAAGTAATCAATTGATGCCAGGTTGAGTTTGAATGTGTTGAATTTAGAGTACAAAGGCTCCAAATAATCGAGCAAATTAGAGCAAAGAGTGATGAGAAAACAGCCATGTGCAATGTGATCCAAATGCTCTCTGCTCGATAGGCAAAGAGATAGCATCAATAATATTGTGCTGCAGAAAAAAATCAAGGAGTTGAAATCATAAATCTGCTGAAAACTTGCGGGACTAATCTTTCTTCACCACTTTTTGTCTGCCTCTGTAGTGAATAGGAACAGCACACAGCTCCCATACCACAGAGACATGTGAAAACGCACATACAGAAGGGGAGACACCTAAGTGTGGGTGGCCCAAACTGGCACCTAAACTGTGGCTGCCAGAAGCTGTGTGAGGGTGAAGTCCTGTGGTGTCAGGAATAACCTCTTTGCCATTTTATTTAGAAAATGGCATGAACTTCTCCAATTTTAAATTTGACTTTAAGGATATAAAAGTAGTAATCTTGGACAGCCCCAGAAGGTTTTGTGAAGCTGATTACTGTTGGCTTTCTGGGCAACACCACCACATTCCTCCCATATCTGAGGCATATACATCTTCAAGAGCTATTCGTGGACCAGTGTATACTGATTCAGTAGTTACTGAAAGAGAGATGGAATGTAACTGGTAGCTGCTCCAACTGGACAGAGCAGATACATTCCTTTCCCTAGAATTCCTCATTAATTTCAGGATTTGTTTGGGTAAAACAGTGTCTTTTGGTCTGCAAACATCAGAAGCGCTGACCTTTATACACAAACGAGGCACTTCAGAAATTCTCCCTCTATTTTTCATGGCATGTTGTCATTTGTTGTTCAAAGCCTTTTACATTTATCATATTACTTGAAAACTTTAAGGCCTTCTTCAAAGAAAGAAACTGTTAAGAAAATGTTTGAGGCCATAGCCACCCTACTGAGAAATGGGATTTAAGAGGTAGGAGGTCATCTGCTAGTTAATGATTCTAGATGAACTCAATTTTTAAAAGTCTGATTTTCTAGGCTGATCATCTAAATGGAGATCACATTTATTTACAATAACCTTAGTGTTTTAGAATATTATAATTTGAGTTTTATCTGCTGTTCCAGTTGGAATAGAAACAAAAGCCATCTGCTTTTTAGCTTGTCAGTAGATATCCACCACCTCACTGGCAATTTTGTTCGCTGTGCTCCCAGCTGATGTGTTTCATCTGACTAAATCCCCTGGAAAAAGCACAGAATTGGTATGTTTTCTTGTCTCAGAAAGAGCAACAAGAAGCACAACATAATGAAGCAAAATAAATAAATTTCAGGCAATTAAGATGGGGGGAACAACAAAGAAAAAGAACCCCAAAGTGTCTAGTCAAATTAACATGGCAAATTCTAAAAGCAAAACAGTGCAGTTCAGATTATATTTGACCTACAGGAAGACACTTGAAAACTAAGATTCATTAGGTAGCAAAATTTGGGATTTTCTAACTAAAAATCCTGCAGAATAACAAGGAACATCTCTTTCTTGACACATCTCCTCAGAACTACTGAAGGCACTTTCTGCTCTGCATATTTTGCTGTCAGGTCTAACTACTCAAAATGCCAACATTTTGGCTGGTTCATAATAACACTTCATCCTCAGAAAGTATTCCTTTGCCTTTTATTTCAGCTGTTAAGCTGTCCCTGTTTTCAATGACCATTTCTGGAGGTGACAGCATCACTGTTCACTTAGATGCATTTCAAAGGAAGTGATCATCTGCTTTAAAGGGTGCAGTTATAATCCCCCACCACCACATCTTTTCCTTCCTTTTCTTCCTGAGGGTCCCCAGGGCTGATGTCTTGAGAGCTTACCTGGAAATTGAGTATATGCCCTTCTTGAATGAGTACCATAGGGCCTTGCCATAACAGTCTTGGGGTGGGGATAGGGTTAAAAACCTGATTTTGATGACAAGCTTCGTGCTGAGTGAACCCTGGCTATAATCAGAATTTAAGTCCAGCCTCACCCAGCCCTTCTGACCTCTGAGGACCAGCTGGAACACATGGGGGTTATCTTCTGCTAAATTCACATACCCCTAGCATGAGCCTGTCTTGACAAAAACAATAACAACAAAAATCAAACATGAAAAAAATTCAGGCCTCTTCTGATGGTGTGCTTGTCTCACACACATGCAAAACCAGGACTGTGGGCACACATGGATGTGCTGCTATGAACTGACAGATTGTATTCGGTATAGATCAATACATGTTTATGTGCTTTGTATGTCTTCAGTCTGTGAACTTTAATGTGTACCAAAAGAGTAAATATCAGGTTCTGACAATGTGATTGCTGGTGTGGATTGTGGCCAGGACCAGGCAAGCGATGCACAGAGCTCACAGCCACCTGCTTCCAACTGCTGTCTAAGTTTTCAGATCTCACTTTTTGGCATCTCCCTTCTTTCCTGGAGTGGAATTAAAATTCCCCTTCTTCTTTGTCCATTGTGAAGACAATTGCTGCAGTCCCTTGTTGTACAAGCCTGTGTCTCGTGTCCCCCTGATCCTGGCAAGTGAGAGGCACAGCCCAGGCACCTCTCCCTCACAATTCTCCATGAGTTCATCTATGGTCAGACTTGAAACCAAGCCTCTCATTTTTCTCTCTTCCAACTGACTATAGTATGGGTCAACTGGTTATAGTAGCTACCTCAAACTGGCCAAACCAATACCTCTGGGCCTGATTCTCTTTCACTCTGCTTTATGTAATTTATAGTGTTTTGTTGTTTTGGTTTTGTTTTCTAAAAGTAACCAGGACATAAAATGGTATCAGGTTAGAGTGGCATAAATATCAACCCAGTCTGTGTGGCTGGAAGTGACCAGGTAAAGTTACAGCAGTGATTTTTAAATGTTTTGATGCTTACATTTTTACACCTTATGGGGTATTTTAATATAGCAATAATTTAAGGCTAATGCATTTTAATGAATGCCTTGTAGCAATAGTTAAAGTGGCAAAACGGTTTCTGTTAAACTTTGCTGTTTTCAAACACTCAGAACTTTCACTGTCAGCATAGATTGTCTGCATTTGATCCATGCCCAAAGCAAATTTCTTGGGGTTTGCTACTTAGCTTTATGTAGTATTTTAAAGAAGAAAAAGCCTTGGCTTCTTTTCAGTCATGACCATCATAAAAATTGCACTTTGTATTACACTTTATAAGGCACAATTGCTAATTTCCTCTTCTCAGCTCTTGGAGAGAGATCAGTTAACTTTGAACCTCCAGGTCTGACACTGAGCCGCGTCCTGTCTGGATTTGCATGTGTTTAAGCTTCATGTTAGTGAGGAGCCTGCCAGTAGGATGAGGATTTGAAGCTTTTGCTGCATTCCAGACTCTCTCATATAGCAATTTTCTGGTTTAACATCTAGGGAGAATGATGCCATCTTGCATATTCCATGTTTTGAGAGGTAATCCAATGGTTTTTAACAAACAAAGGTGACTGTTTCTCTTTTTTAAACCAAATGAGATGGGATGTGAGTAACTTGGGTGATTAGGCTGAAATTAATTGTAAATGATTTAGGCTTTTCTTTGCAATGGCTGAAGAGCTGGTTTCTCTCGTAGCTGATTCTGGCAGGTTTGTGCCACTTAATGTTAAAAAGGTCAATTGCATTAGAATTAAAAAAAGAGAAAAAATCTTAAATTACATCTTTGAACCAGGCAGAGAGTAAAATTAAAATCGTAAATGACTGATATGATGCTTGAAATGTCCCTTGACTAGACTAGACACAGTCAGCTCCCTTATGGAAGAAGCTGTTCTTGAAGGTTGGCTTTTCTGCTTTTTGAGCTGAAATTTCCATGCAGTTATTTTATTTTCTGATTGTTGATGGTAAAAGTTACATGTTTTTTCTAGCAACCGTTTCTGCATTTCTGTGCCCTTCTTGTCCACAAAAATCTTTCCTCCATTTCATTGCCTACATTACAAGCAGATTTAGTGTCTAATCTTTGTTTCCTTTACCCCTTAATTTTTATAATAAATATTGTCTCAAAGTTTAGATCTAATTATTTAAATTTCTTGGGAATCTCCAACATACATAAAGGTGATCAAAGCTGCAGTGCTCAGTCCAATGCACGGAGAAAACAATATGTGGGATGGAGGTTTCTTGAGGGTCTATGTAGTGAGATACAAAGGCTGAAGAGTGATGATAATGGTGTGTGCATATGCTGCAGGGCTCCATGAACACTTATTTCTGGCAAAAGCATTCTCCAGTTTTAACAGTGGCCACAAGTAATGTTTCATGGCTGTCATTCCCTTCATAGTCATTGCCTTTCTGTCTCTCCCATTACTCTAGAATTCCCTTGAGCTGAAATGCTGCCTGCTTTCCTGTTACACTGGCCATTGGGAAGCTCATCAGCTGGGCAGACTATCAAACTGGCAAATATTTGGAGGATGGGTGTCTTTCTTTGTGTTCTCCTCACCATTAAATATGACATCACCTGACTCAGAAAATCAGCAAGAGCTTCAATATTCAGTGTGTTGCTTTGCCAGTGACCATGTAGTGACCTGGGGAAGAGACTGGGAGTACAAGCTGAAAAGCTATCTTGCATAGTGCAGTGGAATTGCTTTATGGTCCCTTCTCACCACATTTCCAGCACCTCTGTAAGGTGTAAGTGTAACCTACCTCAGGGCAGGTACCTGTGTTTTGGGGCAGTATTTCAGCAATAGGTCTGCCAAGCAATTTGTCTAAAATCTCAGCTCTAGTTGATAAACATCTTTATGTCTGAGAAAAAATATCCACTCTCTGATAATTTTTTGCCATGCTTTGTGGTTTGGGATCATCTTTCTGTTTTATCAATATCTAATTTGATTTTATCTCCAGCTTGTTATTAAAGATATTAAATTTTATCACTCAACATGACAACAAACATTGCTGTATCTATTCTTTCCACTTAAAATCTCTACACTTCGTTTCCTTTTCAATTAAAAATTTCCAGTGTTTTACTACAGCATACTAACACATTGACCAGGTATTGTCTTGCTAAACTCCTTACTTTAAAATTTCATGGTTATAAGCAGCTGGTAAATTCTAGTCAAATTAAAACCATCTCTCTCTTCCTCTCTCTTTTCCCTTTTGCCTCATCAAACAATTTTTCCATCATTTGTATTTTTTGCAAAATGAAGCAGTTTGGCTTGTTGCCATAGTTGCTTTGCTTTGAACTTTTGTTTCTCAGGACTGATTATTGGAAAATGCTTCCACAAATATCTCCTGTTATTAGTTTATTTTTATAAAAATAGTCTGCCAAACACAAGAGGGACGTTCACTGGAACACAGGTTCACAGAAGTGTTAGAGGTAGAAGTATCCATGGAAACAAACTTCCTTGCAGATGCTCAGATATTCTTCAGTCATCCCAACCAGAGGCAGAATTGGCTAACCTGTCTGAATGCTCACACCTGAACAGCACATCCTGTGCTGTGTTTAATGCCATCTCTAAGCAAACCATGGGCAGATCCAACAGGTTCCTAGAATAATTGTGGTAAAATAGTGGATCCAGTACCCTGATACTGTCTTTGTAGAGAAGAGTCAATTTTGTCTCAAGTTGCATTGTTATCTCTATTGCCTCCCACTATGCTCTTTTTTTTTTTTAAAGCAGCTCTGTTAAATCCTTTTCTTAACCTCCATCATTTTGCCCCTTCTTGACTCTGAACTATTCCACAGCACAGACTGCAGCCAAACCCTGCTTGCCTGGGTCAACCAAGCAGTTCCACTTCCTTCACAGCAATGCACAGTTAGGAATATCAGAGATGGAATTAGGTGGACCAATACATAAGAAGGAAGCAGCATTCAACTGCTCTCCACACCTCTCCTAATTCAGCCCTTCAGTAATTCTCCCTGAATTTCTAAGAGATATCTAAAAGATCATTTTCTTTCCCTTTTAATTTTTTTTCTCTAGTGTTTTTCAGACACTTGG
Organism: Acanthisitta chloris; assembly: GCF_000695815.1. NCBI lineage: Eukaryota > Metazoa > Chordata > Aves > Passeriformes > Acanthisittidae > Acanthisitta > Acanthisitta chloris. The sequence continues at coordinate 167,950 of NW_008653647.1, read as the reverse complement.
GTCTAAGCCAATTTGTAAAGTTCTGCTTACAAGGTGCCCCTCAGTGCACACACTCCTGCAGTGAGTTTGCCACCATACAGACAAACTCAAGTGCAGGTTTGCAATCCACGTCTGCTGTCGATCTTGTATCCAGCCCTCAGTACAGGGCCTCACTGTGTTTTCAGGCAATCTGTGATTCCCAGGACTAGGCAATGTTTTCCATCTGGTCAAAAACTAAACTCTGAGACTAAATTTTGGTTAGTTTCTTCATTGTTCTTCAAAATAAACCTAACCTGGACCTCACTTGACTTCTCACATTGATAAAAGTTGGCAAAGGGAAATGTGAGCTAACAGCACAGCAGAATTACTGGCTTGGTGTCCAACCCTTTATCCCATTTTCTGGTTCATTCCTCTGGCTTTGCAGCCAAAATAGCTGACTATTTATGAAGTAAATTCTTACTTTAATAAGCATTAACCAGTCGACATGTAATCACAGATACAGGAGGAGAAAAATAATAGATGCTGTGTTAAGGAGTGTCAGTGCAAATAATGGAGCTTAAAGCTGCAGCTACTATTTTTATAAAGACATCGAATATGCTAAAGGCTTCTCAGATGATTCGTGGGGTTTTTTTCCCAGTTCCCATCTTGTTTGCATGCCTCCTTAGTTCAGTTTTGTGCATAAGTGTATGTGATATGCATTTGTTACACGGTACTTGCCATGAGTTGAGTGAAGTACTCCCCAGTGAGACTCCCTCGGTGTCACCAGTGACTGCTTTGCACCTCCTTAATGGCACATGGGTGGAGTCCCAAGAGCCATGTTAGACTCCATTGCTTTCCAGCTGTGCATTCTTCCAAAACATAAAAAGAGATTCTTGATGTCTGTAAATGGGACAGTGAAAACTACTGGGATTTGTCTGACAACAGGTCAAAGAGCTTTTTCACTTTGTTCTCTCTGTTTAACTTATTGGCTTCATAATGTAGGAAATAAATTCTTTAGAGATGTGTTCTGTGTTGTGTCTTAATCTATGGCACTTAGATCACATGCTCTGAGATAACTATGAAGAAATGAAGCCATATTTGTTGTTTGCTGGATAAATCTCCATGGTGTCATTGCAGGAGCACCAGTCTATCTCCACCTCAAAATTATTTTAATTTTACTTTGGAAGTCAAATTGGTTTGGAGATGATCAATTATAACTCTTTAATATTATTCTGAGACTACTGCAATCTTGTAATTGTCTTCAGTACTGGTGTCCCTGTAGGCCCTGGTCATTCAGCTGGTAAAACTAACTGCTCAGTTTGAGGTTGGACATGAAATACATTCCTAGGACTTAAAAATGTCAACTAGAAACAACCAGGGAGTACTGCACCTTCCCAACCACTTAGCATTGCAAAGGTAATCCCTGCAGACATGAACCAGAGTGGTGTGAGTGTGATCAGCAGCAGTGCTGGGAGCCCAATGGATTCACATCAGAGCATAGAATGGGCTGGCACTTGACAGAACCCAACACATCAGGGAGGGGGAGTGACTACAGAGCATTACAAATGCCTGATAAACGTAAGGAATAATTAGATGCTTCCCTCAAGGGCTGATTTATACTGCTATAGAAATTGTTCCGAGGCAATTCACAACACTGCTGGGTTTGTTGCTTTTCCCATAACCTGATGGGATTGCAAGGAATCCATTTACATGATAAAGGACAGAGAAATGTGGTCACTAGAGTCAGGATAATTATTAGTAATTATTATTGTAATTAATAATGGTAATTTTTAGTAACAATGGATCCCATCCTTTCAATTAGCTGGGCATGAGATAAGGGTCTCCCGGCAGAAAAAAAAGAAGGAATAAAAGGTGCTCTCTAGTTTA
>NW_008653647.1:164619-166078 GCF_000695815.1 Acanthisitta chloris | reverse complement strand
TACAGCAGAAAAAGAGACTGTGATTGCTATCAGTCATTTGTAACTGGGTTTGTTGTTGCTGTTGTATTTTTTCATGTCAAAATCATCAGCATAGGAACTGTGTCTAACCTGCATTTTGCTTGAAGTTGGCCATTGCATTATCAGGCAGAAGAAAGATTTGTGTGCCCAAAAGCCATGTTTACTGGACTAGTAGGGCCTCACCTCATCTCATTGTGAGGCACTATAAGCATGTTCATAATGGGAAAATTGATTCAAGGGATTTGTTCATGGGAAAAATGCATTCTGCTCCTTTGGAAAGCAATTACAGAGGTGCATGTTTAATTCACATGAGCTATCAACTGAGGTCCAGGCAAAGGACAACCAACTTGGATGTTAGTCACTGGGACCTGGCAGGGTAGTGCCTGAAATGACCTTGAGAACAGGAGTTTTACAGAAAATAATGCTCAAAACCATTAACAAGACAGACAAGGGGATGTTGAAGGTAGTAACTGCTAGGGTGAGCATGAAGAAGTTCCTGTGAATGCCTTTATAAAACAGTGTTAAGCCTCATCTACTCCTGGTTTCACAGCTTTAAGTGTTAGTGAAAAAATCATGTCCTGTCCTCTAACGGGTTTCTCGTGGGCACCTGCTTAACATAAGCAACAAATAAGACATGTCTTGCACAACACCCACCTGAACACCTCTTCCTTCTGATCAGCTTCTGTGTGCAAGTGCCTGTGCAACCTCACTTCACTGATAATCCTTCTCAGTGACTCTGTGTGCACCATGGTGGCACATAGGCACAATGGGCTATGGGAAGAGCTATTCTGTGCACTAGGGAGGAGGATGCCAACTTCTGAATCATTTATCAGAGTATTAATCAACCATGCAAGAGTTTCCTATTGCAAGCTCAGCCTCTGTCATCCTGAAATATTGCAACTGTGGAGATTTAAATGCTCTGCAAACACAGGCTTGGTCATGGGAAAAATGAAAAATGCCAACCTCTGATTAATGGCATTGAAGGCATTTTGACAGGGTAGAGCCCTGGTCTTGGAGTGCTTCAGTTGTGCTTCCTGCGTGCTATCTGAGTTCCCAATTTCCTTCTGTTCCCCAATTACCCTGGTAGTCCTTTTCAAAACTATTTTTACTTTCTGACTTTTTTACAGCTCTGGTAGCCTTTGCTCATCATTTCAAATGAGGCAATTAGGCCCTTGTACAGCAACTTGAATGTTGGAAATAATTCTCATAGATCCTTTTTTGTTCCTTTTTTGTCACTGCATGGCAGCTTAAAGTCAGCCTGAGATCACCTTTGTTCAGTGAGTTTTCTGTTCGACATATTTGCATTAGAAAATTTTGCTGCTTCCTGAGCCTGAGTTCCCATCTCATACTGCTGAGTTTCACCCTGATCTGGTTTCCCTCATCATTCATGAGTTTGGGTTTGCATGAAGAAAATCAGCAGTTGACAAATATTGGTAATAAA
>NW_008653647.1:153174-164599 GCF_000695815.1 Acanthisitta chloris | reverse complement strand
ACTCTTTCATTAATTCAGGGTAACACAAATAGATGGGGCAGATAAATCTGAAACTAGATGTTTCTATTTTATTTTTAAAACCCCAAACATTTTCTATTGTTATGTTGTGCTTATTTTCTACTACAAAGTGGAGGAGAGGGACAGGACAGGGGCCAAACCCCCAAGCTCCTGGACTACATAAAGGATATAATAAATAAAAACTTTTCAAAATTGATTTAGGAATAAGACTACTTTGGCTCTCACACTGCAAATCAGCTGAACTTTAAACACAGGAAAGATTCCACCAGTTTCTCTGGCAGTGAAGTCAGTTACTTGGTGTAGAATTATTTACTACCTTGAGTAGATTTTTCATTTTGGGGGGATTGGTGTGTTTGGTGGTTGTGGTGTTCTCAAAATAAACCCAAAATGTTTTGTCTCACTTCAGCACTGGCTGAAATTGATACTAGACTTTAATCATCTACATAGCTCAATCCCATAGGCATTATTTTAAATCCTCTGTGATAACCCTGAATTTTGTAGCTATATTTAATCAAGTAATACTTTGAGATCAGTCCCTCAAGCTTGGGAGTTCTTTTATGTTTTGGGTTTCTCTTTGCTCCTTTTCTACCAACTTTACCTGAGAGCTCCCTATGGAATTCCCTCTGAGGCAGAATTCATCCTAAAGCACAACCTGCAAATTAGAATTCAAAATTTGGTAGTTACTGCTACAACTCAGATGAGGTCCCCAAAGCAAAATGCTCTCACACAGGAGCTGCTGAGAAGACATCAGACACCTTTACTGTAGCATATATTGAGCAAATCACATGCTGTTGTTTTCAACAAAGCCTGCATTTATTTTTGGGCTTTTTTACAACAAATAATCTCCAAACTTGATTTCTTATCAGAAAGATTTGGGAGTGATCAGGGTTACATGCAGAAGAAAATCCCTATATTTGCAAAATACTTCAGCAATATACAGATTATGATATATTTGCTGAGACCTTGATTCTCCTTGCACATCAGCCAAATAAAATTAACATTGGAAGGATGAATTCAGCCGAGAAAAGTGGGTGAATTTAACAGAAGGAGCTGAACTTAGCACATTATCCAGCAGTTGAGGTTCTGTTCACATAAACTAGCTTCAGATAAATAGCAGTAAACCATATACACCTGTCTTGACTTCTGTAAGGCTTAGATGTTGCAGAAGATAACTTCAGATTTAATTTCTAGACATGCTATACAGCCAACAGCATGCAAAAGGGATAACAACAGCTCCACACCTGAGCAAAATCCTTTTGGATTATCTGGTTTAATAACACAGAGGGGAAAATAAAATGTACTCCTAGGTTCTGGGTTGGTTTAAATAGACATAACTTTTGACTTCAGTAGGCTGCTCTTATTTAGATCAGCTGAGACTGTCTCTCAAAGATTTTATTTTTTCTGTCACAGGTAGTTTTAAACGGAAAGTATGTTTCTATTTAAAGGGAAAGGGGACAAAAAAGGCAAGGAGAGAATGTTTCCATTGGACAGGGCAAAACAACAAAACAGCAACTCCTTTCTCTTCCAAAAATCCATCTAGTCATATTGAGGTAACAAACTTTATTTTGTAAGAAAAAAAAAGTTGATCAAAAAACTTAAGCATTTAGTATTTGTTCTGTAATGTTTTCTGGGGGAGGGTGGGAAATAGTATTGTGGAAAGCCCCTAACACCTACTCCTGGCCTCATACCCAAAGCTAAGTATGAGGTAGTGCCACTATCTTTCCCTCCACCTGTTTCTCATCCCTGCTCTACTCCAGCAGTTTTCCAGAACCTGACTCCTGAGCAATGGCCTACAGTCACTTCAAGAAAGCAGGTCCTCATAGGTGCTGGTGCTGCAAAGAGTTATTTCTTAGCTGGTTCCAAATGACAAGCATTTGGATCACAAAGCCCAGTGTGGTTTAAGACCTGCCATTATCATAAATGGTTATTAATTTTGGATGATTTTAGACCAGGTTCTCAATGAACAGTCAGTGTGATAATGACAATGGGACTTTCTGACTGAGAACTCTTCTTTATCCGGATAGGAATGTCTTTTTTGCATCCATGAGGATGCATTAAGTCTAAGCTGTAGCTCTTTAAACAAGAAATACTGAAAATAGGACCTCAACTGGCATTGTAAAATAGTTTTTTCTGAGCAATTTTTGTGAGCCAGATTTTTTTTATTAATTTTTTTGATGGCCAAAGATGTTTCCTGACATGTCCAAAGTCTGTTTTCAAGAGGTCTGTGTCAGAGGTCTGTGTTGTAATGCTGAATTAATATGTTTGTGCTGACAATAAGACTCAACGCCTAATTCAGCTTTATTAATACAGCAAATTTGTTGTGCATCTCACTTCCATCATGCTCAAGCATATAAATGGTACCCTTGATACTCTGTAATGACTGCCTGTTTCCTGGCAGAGGAGGATGTGTTGCATTAACATGAAGAAACTAATCCTTTCTAATGATTTAATTTTTTTGCCATATTCAGCCTAGGCAGTATAATTAACATGCAGCAGGGGCTGGTCTGGATGACCAATTAACTTCAAATAAATGTGTTCTGGTAATTACTCCCTATACAGCAATGCAAATATTAGATTAAGTTTTAGGAGAGAATTTTATGGATCTTTGAGTTTGAGTAATTTAAGATTAAGTAAAATGACTGAACTTCACCTGAAATTCTAGTAAAACCTCCAGAACCTTTTCACTCCCTTCTGCCTGAGCACGAGTCAGTGCTGTCTGTACTTCAGGTGAAATTCCCAAACAGTGCCTTCACCTATTGAATTGGACACAACCCAGGATGGATGCTCACACAGACCTATGGGCCTCTCTGAAGACAGAAGGTGAAGTTTGCTTTGTATTATTCTCACGTTGCACATACATCCAGGCAAATACTTCTGAAAATCAGTCAAGGCCATTGAGTTAATACCAGAATCAAACAACCTTTAAATTAATAGCGAGTAATTGGATGCACTGCAGACACTAATTAAATCTTTAAAGGAAACCACACACACCTGCCTGCTGGTATCTGTCACCTAGACACTGCTCTCCATATGCATGTGTCTGACTTGCTGACAGCACTGTCTCCAAGACCAAAATCCTATATGAGGCATCCTCACTTTTCCAGACATCCCTCTGAATTTCTCATGGCCTTTTCTTCTGGAGAACCACCTTTGCCCATTCAAATGAATTAGCTAGGCTCTAAGATTTCTGCTCATACTCATCAGTTTATATATTAGAAGGCTGATACATCTTACAGCACAGTGTGGGGAATAATGTAATAGCAAAAGCAATTTTTATTGTGTGTTCTCAGAGCTCTTTACACTCATGATCTACAGAGGAGTCAGCTTTGTGGATCAGAAAGTACATAACAAAGTTCCAACTGGTCAAATTTACATGGAGGAGGAATGAATAGTTAATTATACCGTTGCAGAGGGACCAGGTTCCCAAACTGCTGTTATGATGGACTGTACAACTTCAGGAGAGAGATAGGGAAAAACCTACTTTTAGGGTCCCTAATTCATGTTGTTCAGCTGTATGTTTCCATTTCTAAGTTAAGCTTTCTTTTGGTCTGTATTCATACAATTATTTCCCTGGACATTAACTTTTGAATTTGTGGGAATGTAACTAGGGGAGTTGCAAGGAGTGGAGCACCTGAGCTCTGCCTGTGAGTGGATGTTGATACCTGAATTCCAGCCCCTCACATGAGGAACATTAGTTAATCAGCATTGGTTGAGTTGAATACCAGTTTTCATAGCAAGTGATCCAACTGTCCAAATGCGCATAATCTCAATGATCTAAGTTCATCTCTCTCCTATGAAGTACACTTCAGCTGTTATTGCAGTGAGCCTTTTAATAGCATTAAAAGTGAAAACTTGACATGTTTCTGAGTGCTGTTTAACAAGTGAACTTCCTAAACATCAAATTTGTTTAAAATATTTTCAGTCAACATAGAGACATGCTTGGGAAATTCCAGGTGAATGGATTGAACACAAATGGCATTACCTAAAACTGTCACAAAAATTGGACATCATGAAGGAGTTTGGTTGTAATTAGTTGGGCATTGAAGACTTATCTGCTGATCCCACATGTGCTAGGAGCCACTTCATTTCTGAAACACAGCAGCTTTACAGCCCTGGCAAAGGTCATCAGTACAGGAATATGACTGTGCTACACCGGACTTGATACCAGGCCTTCAGAGTCTGAAAATATATCAGTGAAAAGTGTTCCTTTTAATCCATCTTTTCAGAAATTAAAACCTTGTTAAAATCCAGTATCCTGTCTCCCGAAAATACCAACAGACATGCTGGGTTGCCAGACTGGAACAGCTGCTACCTGAGATACCAGCTCTCACCTTTATGTAGATTTGAGGGGATTAAAAACTCTGCTGCAAAACTCTTTGATCAAAGAAGCAGATGAAAATTTTACAGTCTGTATCTCTGAGTGCTTGTGCCCAGGTCATCCAAGTCTGGCATCACATTCTGTTTCTGACACCATTCTGCCATTCCTGCCTGCATCCAGCTAGCTGGTCTGAAGCCCCAAATCTAAGTTCCTCATAAGCCAGCTATTTATCTGAAATCCTGAGGATACTTTGATATTAAAGGGTTTTTTTCTAACTAAGACATATCAAACTATTATTAAAAAAAAAGGAAATTAAAGAACTGCAGAGTGAAATCGTTTTTTTCAAACTTTGCAAGGGTTTTTTGTTATACGTGAGGGTATGAGAGAAAGATTACTATAATGAATATCATGTGCCTTTGATTTACCTGCTTGGGTTAGTCTTTTACTATTGAATTACACCAAGAAAAGACTGTTCAGGAAAGCAAGCAGGAAATGAAGCAGGAACTAGTGATATAAGAGGCTTTTGGGGAAAATATATCAGGGACCTTTCAGGAAAACAGCAAGATGTTCTTGCTTAAGAAAAGTTTGCCTGCCTGGTTCCAGTGAGGTGAACAGCCTTGGTTTTGTCTGTCTTCTTGTTTTGTTACTCACCCCCCTCAAGGCTAAGCCAGCAGCTCAAGTACATGTTTGACAGGTGAACATTGATAGGTGATTCTGTTCAGACAAACCCATTTTGGGAAACTTCGTGGCCCTAATCCTTCACAGGTTTGCAGAGTGGCTTTAGATGATGGCATAAGCTGTCATTTTGCAAATTGGTATTCTGAATCACTTGAAGTCAATATAACAAGCAAAGATGCAAAACATAAATATCCCTGGAAGGGCTCTGGGTTCAGTTTGCCAATGGCATGGAAATGAGTACATGAAAATGAATTGCATGAGAAAAACCTACAGATTTGGCAGAGAAGTTGTGACAGTTGCTAATATTTTGGTTGTTTTCAGTTTGTGCTGCATCTGATGTGCAGCATGAATGGGCCCCTTTCAAAACTGTTGAATATTAAGATCCCCAGTGGATGGTTTTAAAGGGCTGCTCTATCTATTAAGTCAAATCTTTATCTGCAGTGGACTGAGTCAAGAACCTCTTTGAGGCACAAAGGTGGCAGCAGCATATGTGAAAGCAGGATTTGTCCCCCTGTTTTAAAAAAAACTGGCACATTTCTTGTTTGCAGTCAACCCCAAAACCTGCTGCTTTGTGTCTGAATAATGAGCCATAAAGTACTCCAGAGGTTGTCCTGGTAGTCAAGAGCCAGTTGTGCTCTCTGGGATGTACTTCTGGCAAGAATGTGACTTACAGTGCAGGTCACTGAAATCAAAGGAGCAGGGTAGCACCCACCAGGAAAGGATGTGTCCCACAGGGCTAAAAGTGTATGTCAGTGTTCTGTGTGTTGCAGTGATAACTAGCTGATAGTTCTCTCCCAAAGGGAATTTGGGTTTCTCTTAGCACTCTGAAAGTAAATGTGCAAGGAGAAAGGATGACGTACAGATTTGTTTCTGTGCTCAGATAACAAGTAGGGGAGGAAACGCCAGTTGTTATATCAGCAGTTTTGAAGTCTGTGGGTCTGACACTTGATCAATGGCCTGTGTGAGCACTGCCTGGATTTCCCCTTCTCTGGTCAAAGATGCTCTGATTTTGCTGTGACATTTGCTTAAATCAGAGCAAACGCTCTAAATTCCAGGCTGGATGTTTACATGTAAAGTAAGTGCTCTAAAGCTGATCAGAGGAGCTGCAAAAGGGCAAAGGAGCATATTTCAAAGAGAACTGGAACAGTAAAATTTTATTTTGTTGGAGCATCTGACTAGCAGATGGTAAGGAATAAATTGAAGAACGTGAAAGCCATGTGGATGTGTCAGGGGAGCTAGTTACCAGCAGGTGAAGTGTGGGACTTGTGCAGCATAAACCACAATCCAATCCCTAAAATAGTAATGGTCGTGATGCTTTCATAAACATGAGGGTGGTTATGCTCTCTGCCAGCATGTGGCCACAGCAACACCTCACACAGCTCCAGCAGCTCTCAGGTTTCCAAGGCTGGAAGGACTGCAGGAAATAATCAGGACTTTTCCTATTGATACTTCTAGTATGTCTTCATTTTGACAGAGACAGGAAAGTGGTAGAGAAGGCTTGAGAGAAAGGTGCAAACTCATACTTGCTGTAGCTTTTTCAACCAGTCAGCAAGCTAGAACTGCACCAAGCTGCAGGAGAGGCAGAGGTGCTGTGCTGATGTGATCATCCATACCAGGCCTGCAGCATCCCTTGCTGAAGGGGTGCTGCCCTTTCAAAGAGGTTTTGATGAGTAACTGGAGGTGTGGAAGGTAATTGGGTTACCAGATGGCAAGAGAAGATGCTCTTTCTTTTCTTCAGTACCAGGTAGCTCAGTGGTTTGGTGTCTTGTTCAATAGCTCAGCTGGTCTATTTTGACTTAATTCCTTGGAACTGCAACACTTCAACTGAACTTAAACTGGAGGAATGAATTATTTTGACTCTTGAAGACTCTTTGTAGCATTTGGGCTTAGAACAACAGTAGTAAGGACAACTTCTTCGCAAGTGTATATATATATTAAGATTTGATAAATACCCTTTTCCTGTCTTATCATCTCTTGTTTACCCCAAAGAAGGTGGAACATAGGCAAACTTGCTGATTTTAGGTCTTTTTTTCTTTAATGAACTTCACAGGAATGATAACAGAGAGTGGCTGTAATGTTAAGTTTGTGAAAAGCGCAAACATTAGCCTTGGGAACTGTGCTTTTAATTATGAGTCACAAACTTTACTTTCCAGACTGTTAAGAATTGGAGGAAAATTACAAACTCTGCATGCAAAGAGAGGAGGTTGAATAACTGGGCTGGGATGACAAAAAGCAGTTGTTGAAATCAAGCTTTCATGTCTGTGGGGAATTACAATTTGCAGTAAAAGATGTTAAAGATACATATATAATTGAGGGATGTATATATGACAGAGGACTCAGTTTCACCTACAGCAACATCCTCAGGAGTGTTACGTGTCTCTGTTTCACAGATTGGGTGAATAACTTGCAGTGAACAGTTTTTCTGCTCCTGCTCAGCCTGTGTAACTTCTCACTACACTGTGTAGGAGATCAACACTGCAAGCTACTGAAGTCCTGTGTGAGCCAGCCCTTGAAGCATTCAGGGGCTGCTGGAATTGCCAGAGCCATTCTGCCTTGGGACATCTTGGCAGTCAACCTTGGGATCTGGATGAATTTTAGTTTCTACTAGGTTAAGTAAAGGTTAATCAGAATGTAACAGGGACTTGGCCATCTGTGTAATATCATTGTGGTCAGAAATGACACATTAAGCTCATGAGAGGAGGGATGCAACTCTTCATATCACTAACCAAATAACATGTTATTTCCTAAGGGTGTTTTTTTTTATCTTCCCCCACCCCAAATATTACAAGCATTCCAGTTTTTGGAAGTCTTTGCAGAGCAAGAGATACACTTGTGTTAAGTTCAGGGTGGCCTTGGCACATTCAATCATGTGGTGTTCACAGTCACATGAAACTCAAATCTTTCTACCTTCGTCTTCTTCAGCTCCTCATATCCCACCTACTGTGACTTGCTGAGCCCCCCCCCAGCCCACCAGGACCTACACTGACAGCTCACACGTGTATTCAGCAGACATTGGTGTGCAAGGCAGGGATTAAAAAAGTCACTGCTGTGAGCATATCTAGCAGGTTTCAGGGTATTTATGGCTTTCCTCAGAGGAAAAAAATGCAAGTTTTAAGACATAAGAAAACTACTGGAAAACTAAATGTCCAGTGTGCTGTTATACAGAAGCGCTTCTGAGAATGTGTAAGGCAGGCCTTGGAGGGAAGGGAGCTAAAATGACAACAGCTGGAAAATTGTAGATACTTGCAATAGGAGAAAAAAGTAAGAGGGATTAGAGGCAATTCCAGAAAAAAACCTATTTCTGTGCTTTAAAGCATGCCTCTCATAAGTTTTATCCTTAGTTGCACTGGTTTTCATGAGACATAATCACATACTTGAAGCTTTTATAGACAGTTTATTCTTTGAAGTACTTTTCCATATCAGGGTTTAAAAAAAACCCCACAAACTCACTCATGTTTCTAGATTAGTTCTTTTTCCATCCAGCACTGCAGCACTTTGCTGTCCCATCCATCCTTATGGTTTTCCCTCGTATCTGTAACGTTTTGCAAGGATTTCACTGAAGTCAATTAAATTAACCAGGATTTACTCTGAGAGTTTGCAGAACAAGAACTGCTACATCTTCTTTTTAAGGGTTGTGTCTTTTCCAAACATAGTCCTTGCCTATAAAGGTGTGGGAGCATTTTTCACGAGGACAGGGTGGGACCAGATGACTGCTGAGCAATGATAGTTGTCTGGCATTGAATCACAGATCAGTGCAGAATAAATGTATTTCCAGTGTCCTCCAATAATTATCTATCTCAAAGAAATATCTTTGCTTATGACTGCAAGCACTCAGCAAACAAGGCCCAGCTCGGCTATGAGCAAACAGCTTTCTTTTGCATCTCTTGTGTAGAAATCTTATGTTTTCTTAGTCATCTTTTGGGGCAATTGTCAGAGGGACACCCAGAGCAGCTTTTCTCATTGCCATCCAAATGGGTATTAGATGTGGGCCTCCTAATAGAGGTTTGTGCTTAAATATAGAGGAGTAGTATGCATTCAGTACCAGTGTTTGCTGGGAGAGGATGTGAGTCAACTTCATAGTTCAGGTAGCTCAGGAGGTGCATGATAGAAGCAGAGGACCTTTGAGTTGATGCAAAGGAGTGCATGTCTGATGTGGTATAGGAAAGGTGATACACAGGAGGCCTAAAAATACTTTCTCACCAACAGATGTGGAACAGACATCTTGTTAATTATGCATCTTTTAAACTTGGTTTGCAAATTGACTTAATAGTATATAATCAGGATTTATTTAGGGACACATTAGCATTTGACTTTGAACTTTCAGTTGGCGAAGTCATCTGTACTCCTGGTGTGCTGTTATCATGGAGCTCATGTCTGGCATTTCCTGGTTTTTAGGTCACTAATGTGAGCATGTTGCACAGCTTTTTGGGGTTTTCTCTTAACCTAAATCATGGCATTAAGTACCATTGCTTCCACTTGGTGAGAATGTACTAATTATTAAAAGTGTATGTGGCACTTTCTTTTCCTTCAAATACAGCCAGTCCATTGTTGCTGAGGATCTGAATTTGTGTTCACGGGGTCTGTATTATTGATCACAGGTCAATAAACAAAAATCTCCTTGTTGCCAAGTTAAGATGTGTTGGTGGTACAAGGAACTGACCCCAGCACTTTGGTACAAGGCAAACTGGGGTGTGTGGGAATCTAACACCTTGAAATGTTGTGTGGTTTTTTTAACAAAAAATAAGGTTTTGAGAAATTGAAACAAGTCTTACCTCTCTGCTTCCACTGTGATCCACATTTATTTATTTCTGTTTACTTTCATTCAAAGTCTGTGGATCTGATATCTATCAAAACCTTTTGTTAATCAAGCAGTCTCAAAAGACAAGAAAGGGCCTTTCAGGCTGCCTAGGGAAGTTTTGTGTACTGCCATTTTTAGCTTCTAAATGCTCTCAGAGCCATCATTCTTAGAAGATAAGTGATTATGAAACCATCAGAACATGAGACTAGTACAATACTAATTTTTTCTTCCATTTTTCCTTTAAGAAAGCATTTTAAAATTGCATTTAATCCTGTAGGTAACTTCTCAGTGTTGTTGAGGTGGATTTGTCTGTGAAACTTGTACAGACTATATACATATATATGGAAGTTATACCATACTCTAGGCCAGAAAAGATCCCTTGTAATTAGCATTTCCCTGGAAACAGCAGCTGTAAGGCTGTAGGCTTTATCTAGGCTATATCTAGCATTAGTTATGGTTCCTTTTGCATCTTTACAAGCCCAGTATGACTTTGGAGTTACTGATATAGCTGCTGCCAGAATTTTGGGTTACTTATTGTGAACACCTATGGTTTATTTCTGCAAACTCTTGAAATCTGCAGCAGTGAGCTCATGGTGCACAGGGCACTCCTGATGGAGATGCTTAGCTCAAAGCAATTGTATTGGGTCTCTTCATTTTCACCCAAAATACATAAAGACTGAAAGCAACTTAAAAGCCTAGTACTGATCTTCAGTACTACAGACCATGCAAACCCAAAGTGCCACCTGTTACACAGAACTTGGTAAATAAGTGAGCATTGAGGAAAACTGACTTGTCAGGTCTACCCTTCGCTACTGCAAACTGTTTGCATGTGGCAACCGTTACTGTAAGGGTTTGTTGTTTGGAATTCTGCATCAAAGTCAGACCAGGAGTTGTCTAGAAGGGGCATGTCACTCAGAAGTAGTGCTGTTGAGAATTTCACCAGTCCAGATGGTTTCCCTGAGGTTACTTGATAGGTTTCCTACATGAATCACAGAAATGTAAGTTTTCAGAATTGCCTGTCTGGTTCCAGTGCATGTTACAAACATGCAAAATGCAGTTTTTCTAAATGTGTTTCAATATTCACTCAATGGTCTTGCACGCCTGACAGCACATCTCTGATGTCAGAACTCTCACCAGAAGGGAACACAAAAAAGAGATGAGAGCTGCAGTGTGACCATTTAATAATCAAAATGAACTGGTTGAGCAGGAAAAGCATATTCTGGGTGTTTTTTCTGCTTTATTGTTTGCATGCTAGTACTGCTCCAGTTCCACAAAGCTCCTGAGACTCTGTACAGTTTATAGTATATGACTCATTGCTCTTTTGACACTAAGCTGTTTGACACAAAGATTTTTATTTATACTTTTTTAGAAAAATGTATGTACAGATAAAGGTTACAGAGGGAGGCAAGTAGTCCTCAAATTGTATTGCCTCTAGAAAGTGAAAGAAAGTCTGTTCTCCCTTAAAATGTTGCATAGAATAACAATGACACCAGTTACAGAAGGCTTCAGAGGATGCCACTCCACAGCTTGTTATATACATCCAGAAGGAAGGGACTGAAGGTACCTTTAAAAGCTATTTATTTCCACATAAACAACCTTATTTGTAAGTGCCT
>NW_008653647.1:150629-153154 GCF_000695815.1 Acanthisitta chloris | reverse complement strand
TGCTTCCCTTCAGTTCGGCTTAGCAAGCAGATAGGAATATTAAGCAGGGGGATGAGATCATCCTGCGATGCTCTTCATTTTTGCCTTCCCTTTTCCACATATTATTGTGGTGCCAGTGGCTTTCAGATCCTGTGGCCACTACCTTTGAAGAAGAGAAGGGTTTGGTATCCCTTATTGGTTAGTGTCCACAGCAACATTTAATAGGAAGTTCTCCAAATACATTTGCAAGTAAATACCTGGAACTGGGCAGCAAACTCCCCCCAGTTTTACTTAAACATTTTGTAGATGCAAAAATGGGAAAGGCCAGGGAGAAAATACTGAGGATGACACACAGGGAGTTGTGCCAGGTAACTTCTGAGAGCTGCTGCAAGGCAGGGAATGATGTTATCTCCCCACTGCCCTCAGTCAGCCGACAGCGTTTCTGCTCCTCGTTTTATTAGAGGAGCACAAAGGCAGCAGCAGAGCTGAGCTGTGTGTGGGCTGTACAGTGGCCTTCCTTTATAGAAATGGATTCAACTCTGCATGATTAATTTTTTCCTCTGGTGCATCACTTAGAGCCACTGAGAGCATTTTGCCCAGAAACATAATAGCTAGTTCTTAACTGCAGAAATCAGTGGGTATTTAAACTTCACAGAGCCTGCAGAACTACAGTAACCCAAAAGGAGTCATTCAATGTGAACTCTTTGCTTTGGCTTTCTAATATTCTGCCCTTTGTATTCTTATACATCAGTAGTTTATCTCAAAGAAAGATGCTATTCCACCTCCAGAAGAGTTCTCCTGATACACACCTAACAGTTTTTCCACCTATCTCCACATGTTTCAGAATTTCAAACTTGCTATGGAAAAGCGTAAATTGTTTGGGCCAGTTTGTTGAAATTCTGACGAAATGAGATCATTTTAATGAGTATGGAAGGATGGCTGCAGTGCAGCATGCATGAGTCAGTCATGCCAACCTGCTAACAACCCCAAATGATTATAAATAGCCTTGTGACAAATTTAAGTGACAAGTTTTCTTTTTTGTATTGTTAATGTTTATCTGACAACAAAGAAGATCCTGTATTTTGAAGTCCAAAACCATCATTCTATAGTTTATATTTTTATATTCTATATTTTTATGGGGAGATGGGGTAGAGGAGAAAGAGGAATGCAGGTTACTGCTGGCTCCTGTGTTTGTAAGGCAAGGCTCCATCCATATGCGATACTGAGTATAAGGTTTCACCCTGGAGCCCTCAGAGTCAATAATAATTTTACCAGTCTTAGTGGCCCATGACTCAGTCTATAATGCTGAATTTAAAGGCATGTTCTCTGCTGCTGCAAGCAAACCCTTTGGTGCAGTGAGTGCTGTCAGACCACCGTACACAGGCTGACACTGGATATGCCTGAACTTGTTGCAGAGCAGTGGATGATCCCAGCCATAGGTCTTTCTGGAAACTGAGCACCTTGTATATGCCTCTGACTTTAAATCACACCACAATCTGAATTTTTAAATCAGTCTTTTCTGTGGTCAGGAAAGGAGGGTGGTTTAACATCCAGCTCTCACAGGGTGGCACTGGGGAAATTTTCAGGAACTTCAGTGTGATCATCCTCTCTGTTTTAGAATTGATTGTGTAATGTCTCAGGTGAGAAGTAGTTTACAGGCCAGCAGAGATATTTTAAGACAATGCACATAATGGAATACTGGATAGTATGAATTGGGAGAAAAGCATGGGGATATTTCCATGTGCATTGCTAAAACTTTGCTACCCACATGGTAGCAGAGGTGACTTCCCTGTACTGGTCAGCCTGTCTGACATGTTGTCTTCCCCAGTTGCTGAGATTTCCTTGGACATGGACAGCTTGGCCACTCTGCCCTGGGTGCCTATATAAAGTTGTTAGTAAAACAGCCATGATCTGGAACATGCCACAGACAAAAATTCTCCAGGATTTCCTAATGGTTAGGGGCATGGCCCAGAGTATTGGGGCTTTCAGACTTCTGTTCCAAATCCTTGTATTTCATGCAGTTCAGGTTTTGGTCAGGCAAATCTTCCTGAGGGAAGCTATGCCATGAGATATTCATCTTACACTAGCAGAGGCTTCAAGACAAGTGTTTTCTCAATAAAGTGAAAAACAATTTGTTATGCTCTCTTCAAATGCCTGGAAATTGATATAAAGCAAGCCAGCAGGGCAGGTTAATAATCTGTACCTTGTCTGTTCAGTTGTTACATTTTGCACAGGTCAAGTCTTCTCTCTGTGCCTCAGTTTCCCCTTTCAGCATCTCTGTTTTCTCTACAAAGAAAGCTCTGGGAAGTATGAGTGCCTTTAGGCTGTCACTGTGAGGTGTGAAATGCAGAGGCATAAAATAAACTATAACCTATGTGGGGACATTCAGTTGATTAAATTTTTCATCCTCTGAGGAAAACTCTGTTTTGAAGTTGGGAAAGAGAGAGGGTAAAATGTGCCTAATTACAGTTGACTCTAGTGGCTCTACTTCAGTGTGGGCCTCTCATGGCAGTCTCGAAAAGTTGAAAAGGAGCCCATGGTTATTT
>NW_008653647.1:138509-150603 GCF_000695815.1 Acanthisitta chloris | reverse complement strand
AAAAAAAGAACAGCTAGGCAAAAACAGGCAAGGCAGAATATACCATATGTCAGGTACACCTTAGAGCTAGTGGGGTGCTGCCTTTGTTTCTGTCAATGTGGTATTTTTGCTGAGGTATTACAGGACACCTTGTGCTTCCCACAGCAAAGCCCTGGCATTTGGTGGGTGTCTAACACCACAGTAACAGTACTGTGCTGCCTTTTCATTTTAGCATTAATTTCTTATTTTGTAATTAAATGCTCAGGCCCTTGCAGCACTTGCTACTGCAGGGTAAATATTTGAATTTTTATTTTTCATAATTGATCACCTGACTTTAACATCTGCTGAGTACAGGAGGTGCAGGAGCTGAGGGGAAAAAGCATGTATGGATCTTCTCAGCAGGGCATTGGCTCAGCTCTCTTCAGATGTTTTCTCTTGACATATTCAGTGCTGAACACACAGGCACTTACTCCCTGGTGGCATCAAGCCCATGGCTGCTGTGTGCTTTGGTCTGCTCCAAGGCACCATCTAGAAAACAGATAGCAAAGCCTGTTGAGAGGCTCCTGAGCAATTCTGTTGGCAGATAATGGATGTGGCTCCAGAAGGCACAGAGCAGGTGGAGATTTCCCTTGGGACATCCTTGGAAAAGGGGAGACTCACAGTCAGGCCTGGCACACACTGCTGTACTTGTGACTGGCAGTGTGGTGGCTGTAGGCTGGAGGAAACACTGTCTTCCACCATGATATCCCTAACCAAAGACAAATTACATGAACCAGTAGGGAGAAAAAGTTAATTGAAGTGGGTTTTGCCTTTGAGAGAGGAAAATAATTCTGCCTTAAATCCCTAGGAATAGGGTGATTTGTCATTTTAAAAGCTCTGTTTCTGTTTATGTGACACCATCTCAACCATTACCCAGGCTGTTCAAATAAATGCAGCATCCAGGAGTTGCATTGCCCAACAAGTTGTACTGTAAAAAGGTACAGGAAGATGCTGCAGCAGAGCCTTAGGGCAGTAATGTAGCTACTGTAGTAGCAGTGGGGATTCTTTGCTTTTTGCTTCCTTATCTTCTTTGCCCTCACAGATAATAAACAGAGAAAGCAAACTGTTGCCTCCTCATGCAAATATATGACCTGTAGAAACAGCAAAACCACTTCAGCACTAATAAAAAACTTGTTACTGGTTTTTGCTATTTATGGATACTATGTTGGAGCTGGAGTGGGGCTTCCCCTGTTGGTCTGTGTTACAAAGAACAGACTGCACCATGGATCAGGAGCTAAAACTGTATTTTATAGTCTGGATCAGCAAATCTTTTGAAGTTCATTGATTAAAGCTTGGCAAAAAGTTATTCTTGGATGGCAAGCTAGGCAGTTCTGACCTCTCCCTGACTTTGCAGAGAGAGCTTAAGGAAACCCAAAGCTTTTGTGTGACACAGCGCTTGGCTTTGTACTAAGTAGCAAATTAAGATAGTATGTGCCTGCCAGGTGAGGCTGGGGTGGTAGGCAGGGATTGCTCTGGATGAACAAGACAAGCCAGCAGCTCTGATTTCCAAAGGGGCTGACAGATATTCTATGCTTTTTTGCTCCCTGCCTTTGCTGCAGCTCTGACTGGAGGGAGCAGCTCCCATATTCTTCCTGTTATCAAGACTGAACTTCCCATAACCAAAATATAAGAAGCTATGGGGAAGAAGTCCATACAGGCATCTAAATAGATCTATCTTTTGCTCTCCCACTTTGGCAGCTGGATAAAGAAATGGTGGTGAATAGTGATTCAATAAATAGACTCCATTAGACTCCTTGGACAGTGTGGCTGCTGTGGGAAAAGAGAAATTGGAGAGCTCTTGTAGAAAGGCAGAAACTGGCTGAAATTCACAGGTGTAGAAGGCTGATGCCAGCTGCCACAGAAGTTATATGAATTGTATTAAAATCAGCAAAAGCTGAGAATAAAGTTTCAAGAAGGAGCTAAGGAAGAAAAAACATTTAAAATAAATCTCTGACACTGACTATATGCTGGAGGGGTAGACAATGACAGGAACAAAAAAGAGAGTGAAAGTATTTTATGAAGACTGAAAATTCCTTCATAGAGTGAAGCTGCTCTCTTGTCCTTTTGCTTTGAGGAGAGACTCAAGGCAATGCTCATCACAGAGCCTCTCTTTGTCTCAGTTCAACTGGGATTTGTAGTCACCCTTAAAATATTTGTCCTCTGTGTTTGACTGAGAGAAAATACTCCATGTGATTTAGCAGATCAACACAACTCATTCAACTCACAAAGCAGAAAAAGAAAAATCATGAAACATTACTTGTGATTAAACCAATCTGCTGACATTATGTTCTGCAATCAGAAAAATGGGGAATATCTTCAGATAGGTTCAGTGCTGTACAAGCAACTTGGGGTGGATTTTTTTCACTGTGAGGTAAATCAGTGTACTGAAACTGAAACAACACATCAAAACCTTAAAGTTTTTGTCATGAAAGAACAAACACAATAAAATCCCAAAACATGTCCCCCCAAAAAAAGGCCAACCAACCAAAAAGACCCCTAACAAACTAAAAAATGCAGAAGGAATGGTAAATTTACTCTTATTGGTGTCCTTAGAGAACTCTCGTCTTTAAATGTTACTAGGTGGTGGTACAGACAAGTTTTTGTCATGAGTATCCTCTAAGAATGATTACTCATCGTAATTTGTTGCCTGATAGGAGTCTCCTTCCCTGCAGGTCAGTCCAGGAACATGATGCACAGCTCCCTGGGATCAACCAGCAGACTTACTTTTCATTGTATTAGTTTCAGGCTCATTATTTTCTGAAGCAAAAAAAAAAAAAGGTGGAGACATTTAATAAGATCAGTTACCCCAAAGGTCATTTAAGATCTTCTTTCTGTAGTTAATGAGCAAGTAGACAGGAACCTAAAGACGAAGCTAGTTATGCCAGTGCTGTCAAAAGCTGCATAAAAATGACAATGTCTAAGACTAAAAGTAATGATGTTGTATGTAATTAACAGAAAGTTCTCGGCAATTGGTATTAATGTTAATTGGGAGATGATTCGGCTATTTTCTTATTTGACTTTAGTTAGGTTTTACATGACTGAAGCAGAATCACATCTGATAAAATAACACAACTGATTCCTATCTAACAAGCTTCCCTAAGGAAGCATCACTAGGGCAAGGAACACGTGCACAGCCTTGTAATTAATGGGAATGAGAAAGTTCACCATGTGGATGCTTTTGAGTCAAAAAGAAATGCAAAGCTTCCATCTGACACTGCTGTTCATTCACTGTTAAATTCAGGATCCCAAACCATGAGATGGTTTTTTCCAGTATGTAGAACTAGTAAGCTAATGTCCAGAAGATGTATTCCAAAGGAGGGCCACAAGGTGATTAGAGGGATGGGGCACCTCTCCTGTGAGGAAAGGCTGAGAGAATTGGGATTGTTCAACCTGGAGAAGAGAAGGCTTTGGGGGGACCTAATTGCAGCCTTCCAGTAGCTGAAGGGGCCTACAAGAAAGATGCAGAGAGATTAATTACAAAGGCCTGGAGTAACAGAAGAAGGAGGAATGGCTTCAAATTGAGAGTAGGTTCAGACTGGATATCAGGAAGAAATTCTTCCCTGTGAGGGTGGTGAGACACTGGCACAGGTTGCCCAGAGAAGCTGTGGATGCCTCATCCCTGGCACTGTTCAAGGCCAGGTTGGATGGATCTAGTAGAAGGTGTCCCTGCCCATGGCAGGGGTTGCAACTAGATGAGCTTTAAGGTCCTTTCCAACCCAAGCCATTCTGTGATTCTATGATTGTCAGGTATTTGCTATGCTGTATTTAACTTGGTAAGTATTTTTGTATTTGGTATCGCTAATTTCCATCATGTGCGCTATGGCACTTTCTTGTGACAGAGATCATTCTAAGCGTGTTTGTATTTTATACCAGCTTGATCATGGATTTTGGTCACTCATCTCTCTTTGCCATGCCCAGAGATTTTTTTTGGAGATGCTTTTTTGCAGTGGATTAGCTGGTCAGTCTCTATTTACTCAGCCCCTCTTCTTTGCTTTAACGGTACTGCAATCTACAAACCAGCTCCCAAAGACTGATTTCTGAGACGAACTAGCAGGCATTTATAAACATCTCTGATAAACCCCCCAAAACATAGTTTTGCTGTGTGTTCCTGGAGAAAGAGACATGGGCCCCTGGAACCTGTCCCTCCCTGCCCACTGGAGGGCTGTTTCCCAGAAGATGGAGCTCTTTCCCCAAGACTGGTGGTGGAGACCTTGTAAGCTCAGTATCATAAAATTTGGGAATTCTTACAGATGTCAGTGAATTAATCTTCATAGCTGAGAGAAAGAAGGAAAAAATGACCATGCTAACCATAGTTATTTTATTATAAAAGAAAAGCCTTAGTTATTTTTTTCCTCAGTAAATTACACTTCTTAACCACGGTAATAGTACATGAAAGTAAATTCAGTTATTAGAGTCCAGATGCCAACCCACTTGTTGTTTTTTTTCCTTTGGAGCAATGCATGACTCCTTGGCAGATTTGAGTATACAAAGCTTTGCAATTTTCTGGAGTTTATCACTGGATTAGAGAGGTGGTGATTTGTCTTATTGACAGCAATTGCTCCTTTTTTGCTGGAAGCAAATCCATTAACTCCTCTCTGGGGCAGAGAGGGGATTTATGTCTGCTGTGCTTTGGTTTCCACCTGTAAGTGCTAAGACTGAGAGGGATTTTAAATTTCCACATTGAAAACCAAGTGAAAAAGTAATGAGCATAGAAGACTGAAAGAAAAACATGGCTATGGATTCTTGTTCAAGTAAGGATGATTTGTGGGAACCCACAAATCATGCAGAAGGTGTCCCTTGTGTTAGGACTGGAGCAGCAGAGCCTTCCTAGTATTGGGTGGTGAAGGGTTAATAAATACATGGGAATTTGAATACATTTAATATATGTGTATTTAGTGTCTGATCTTCCCTTAAAAGCAGTGTTAACCCTCTCCCTCCTTCCCTTCCCTACTCACCCTGAAGTCTGGGATAAGGCTGTGGATCTCTCTTAAGCCTGGACACACTGTGGAGACCCTATGGAAGTGAACAGAACTGTTGCTGTTAATGACACCAAACAACTGTCAGTGTCTCAGCTTCCACTGTTTTGGATGGTATGAACATTTTAGTTTTCTTTTTATTTCTGTAGATCAGATACTCATTTTTACAGCTCACATGTGTGCTATCTAAACTGCAGAAAAGATTAAGAAAAAGGGAAGTTTTATAAGCACTGACATGGTTGTCATGACTACCTAAGCCACTTTGCTGGTACCATATGAGTCTTTCACTTTATCTGTCTAGCTTTTAGACAAAAAAAAATGCAGTATACTTTTTTATTTTTGCATGAGAGTCTGAAGAAATATCTCAGCCTAAATGTGTGTGTTGAGGGGGGTGGGGAAGTGTAGCATCCAGACGAAGCTAATGCTCATCCCCTCAATCAAATAGCATGTGGGTCTCACTGCTTTGGACAGTGAGAGAGCCAAGCCCAAGCTATCCTCTGTTTTTGACTGAACTGACAAGATCTGAAGCCCTGGCAATCAGAGCTACAAATGATCACGTGAAGTAGGCTGCTCTGACCCACTGTGAGGTGCAGATATCCTTCCTGAAGCTGTCAGCATCAGAAAGCTTGAATTTATAAATATATATGCTTAAATAGCCTCTCCATCTCTGCAGCATCTGATTTTCTCACTGGGTGCAAAGCAGGTGGATCTGCCTTTGTCTTTTCCCAACTAGAAAGAAGGAGGTAAAGGTAGGCTGAGAGATCTCTGTGACAGGAGGCTGTAAAAGTTTCCATGCACATGATGAAGATCATAGATAAATTGTGATCCACTATCAAGCTGTACATATGCCATATTCACTGAACTCTGCTGGAACCAGACTTCCTGTCAGTGTGTGTCCAGGGCTTTTGTCAGCCCTGAGGTCTAGGGAAGGGTACCCAAAACAGCTGTTGGTGGCTGCTGTTCCTTTGCTCTCCTTTAGGTGTTCCTCTCTCCCTTGGTCCCTTGGTTGTTGGAAGCAGGGAAGGTTGTGAGTTCCTGAGGAACAATGGGCTCTTTGCCCTGAGGAAACCAGTGCTCCATTTCTGGCAGTTTATGAGCTTCTTCCCACAGGCCTGTAAGGTTGGGGCAGCTGGGATATGAGTGCTCTTGGTGAGGTACTTGGAAAAGTGCAGTTGACCCTCTGAAGCCATTTTTGGTGGTTTTGATTGGCTTTGGGTTTTTTTCCTTTTTTTTCTTTAAAGGAAGGGTTTTCTAAGTGACAGACCCATGGATCATTTGCAAGGGAACATCCAGGAGTAGTAGTAGTGTGTGTCTAAATGTTAGCATATTCCTGATGTGTTATTTCAGGCAAGCTGATAGGTAATTACAATGAGAACAAGGAAAAGTTCTAAGTGTGTTTGGAAAAAGAAGAGCTGAAACATGTTCTGAGCACAGGGTCTCCAAAACAACAAGGGTCAGTTCAAGATAAAGTTTTGTTGCCAGGAGACTGTAACCATGAAACAGAAATGCTGAGTAGTTGACATACTTGAGAGATGATGCAAAAAGACATCTTGATGTCTGTGTTATGTCAAAAACATAAAACAACACAAATATTCTGGAAAAGCTAAATACAACAATATAAATCCTAACAGCAGTAAATCCAACCCAAGTGTAAGTGGTCCCAGACTCTGATTTAGAGTTTAATTACAAGAACATAGCTGGAGTTAATAATTTAGATGACCCAGGAGTTAAATCATTGCAGGAGGACAGAGATAAAGAGGTTAAATGTATTCAGCTCTATCACTCTTTTAGCACTGAATCAACTCAAACCTGTTGCAGAGGGAGCAACTGAGATGAGAGGAGTTTGTAACCTGTATGTGCACAGCTTTGTACTCTCCTAAGGAGCCAGAGATTCCTAAAGAGAGTCATTACAGTTCAAAAAAGCATTGTAAGTTTCAGGGGGGCATCAAAGAGAAAAGCTTAGAAAGAAGTCTGAAAGAAATCAAATGAAAGGAAATAAGGATAGAATTGCAGAAGATACAGGTCTGGTCATCAGGTTCTTTTAATGGTAACAGGAAAATAATAACTTGCAAAGAAGGAGCCCTCTGTTAAAAATCTCCCCTTTTATGTTCCTCTGGAAAGGCTGTCATGGTCAGAGAAAAATGAAATTGTCCACCATACTGAGGCAGGCTTGCATTCCTCTCTGTCATTTTGTTCCTGACAAAGCTGGCAAATACCTGTGTAAAATAAAACATCTGCAAAATGCTTCTGTAGCTAGTGGGGATAAGAAGGAAGTTTCAAGGAAAACCATTTCCATATGTTCTTCTGCTTTTAAATCAAGTGTGGTGAGAATCTGGAGTTGTGAAAGCTTTTGCAGCTCCCAAAAAAAACCAGTAGGCTATTCAATAATGATATTAGGATAAAATCAATGATTTATACTAAGCATTCTTAAAAATTGCAAACTGTAATTTAATTATTTTGCCAGTGGGAAAATGGTGAAGATATGAGTTGTGCTTGCTTAACTTAATTTTTGTTTCTTAGCACGAGGTTCATAATTACTTTAAGTAAGCAAGTTATTTGTTTTCATTAGCAGTAATTGACAAGTAAACATGATAGTAACATACTTTCTCTTGGAAAACTCTGCTAGTAAATCTCTGTAGTTAAGAGCTCTGACCAAAATTATCATGTGGGGTGGATCTCAGATGTATCATCCCTGAGACTAGCTGTCCCTAGCACAGTGCATCCATTACTAATGATAAACTGCACGTCTGTGTGGGTCAGGGGCTGAATGCTGTAGGTTGCAGAGATCCAAAGTGTTAGCTCAGAAATTCACTTCCCAAGCTGTTCTTGGATGTCTTTATAACATCCCAGCAACTGGAGAGGCTTTATTTACGTGAGTCGTGCTCTAAATCTGGTAAAAAATAGCAGAGATCATCCTACTTGCAAATATCTCTCACTTATGCTTCTTGAGTCAGCGCAAGTGCCCAAAGGAAATATTTCTGTTGATACTATCATGAGTACAGGTACTAAATGCTTAAAGACACAAATAGGTCCAGAGCAGAGATGTACAGTCACTGCTGTAGTGCCCCTTTTAAAAACAGTTAATAAATCCAGAGCTTTGTTCTTCCTTTACATGTAGTTTTGTGAGATGGAAGCCTACATGGTTAAGCAGAGGTTTAGCATACCCCAAATTACTCATTAGAGCTCTAATCCTCATCCCTGCCTACAGATGTAATGCACAGACACACTCTGCAGTAGCACCCCTGAAACCCTGAGTGACAGCAGGCAATGTTAGCAAGGAAATTAATTTTTTTGGTGTTTCTCATCTCTCTGCTTTTACTGTGACTTTGGCTGCTCTGCAAGAAACATAACATTGGGTCTGGATCTCTGCTACCTGTGGGAAAGCTGGCAATTGGAGTGTGTTACTCCAGCTACCAAAGGGCTGCACACAGGGTTTTCCTTCTGGGATGCTGCTGGTGGATTTGTAGCTCTGTTATTTTGGTCATATAGTGGGTATTGGACACACAGTGTCTGTGAGCAGGAGACTTCTGATTCCAGACCAAGCATCTTAACTGTTGGGTAACTCTGGCTCTCCAAATGTTGTTCCCCAGTGTTTTTTCAGTAATGCATGTGATTAGCTGCTGTGGCTGTTGTATTGATTGATCCCAGGTTAAAGATGACCTGTCAGGCTTGGCTTCCTTGAAAAACATGTGTTAGAGGTTGGATACTACCAGGAACTATTTGTCACTGGGTATTTGCTCACGTAAAAGACTGCTGATACCTACCTCTTATTCAGCTCCAGTAAATGCTAAATAAAACTGCCATTTCACCTGCCCTGGAAAATCATACTGTGTCCTCAGAGCCCCAGAGGAGTCACTGGGGTTGCTTCTAACATCCTGTGGCAGAGTTAGTAGGGAATGCCCAAACCTCTGCAGATCATAAATGTTTTTGGAGCTACTCAAGGTGTCACATACTTGCTGAAAGTCATCAAATAATTTTAAAACCCAAGAGTTCATAAGAATTAAGGTTTTTTCATAGGCAAATAGCAAACAGTGCATCTTGCAAAACATGTCCTGTGTAGCTCACCCCCAAAGAGGCAGTGAGAAATTACAGAAACAAAAAGCCTATTGGGGAGACATGCAGAAATCATCAGGGAATCATAACTGACTGTTTTCTTTACTCTCAATTCAATTATTTCCTGCCATGAGGAGACTATAGGAAAACAACCAAAATTATTCCCCAGAAAAGGACAATGCTGATTGATTAGTACATTGTGTTGCAGCAATCTCTTCATTGCAGTGGTAGATGACAAAAATCGTTCGTGATCAGGGTTTTCAGGGACGTGGCATTGCTTGCAAACTCAGGCATTGCTGATCATTCACACGGCCAGCGGATTAGTGGTGTTCACGGAGCAGCCAACTATCTGCAACAAAGAAGTACATTTTCTCAGGATAAAGCAGCAAGCTGAGGATTACGAGGACCCAACGCTCTTTATCTCCAGACAATCCTTTTTTCAGGTTTCTTACCTCTTCTTAAAGGCTTGGAATAAATAACATCGATTTCCTTTAAAACTTAAGAATGTGTTCACTGTTAAAGTATTCACACTACTCATAAAAGAGTAGGGATTATATTGCTTTAAAGCCTTCCCGTATCAATGTGAAAAGACATCTATTTCTGCCAAATTTGTCCAGGATCTTAAAGATTTCTGACGTGAATTATATATATATATATATATATACCTATTTAACCTGTTCCTACGGGGATTGCTTCTCACCTGCTAACTGGAAGCGAAGACATCTTTGGAAACTGCTTGTTCATATCACTTTGTGTCAATGCATATATGTAGATGCAGAGGAAGGCCCTAAAGTTGGGGGTCAGTATAGTGGTTTTATTGAGCTCTTTCTCCTGCCTAACCTGCACTTTGAGCTGTCTTTTCTGCCAGTGATCCCTCTGACTCCAAAGGATATACCTGTGTGTGAAGGCATATTGTATATAGTCTCTTTGTAGTTACAGATGTTATTATTTTGTAGTATGTGGTTTCTTAGTGCTGAACTCCCAACCTGTCCATAACATCTGGCTGTATTTAGACACTTGGCACATAAACTCTCTTTTAAGTGCTCTGTTTCTGCAGAGTCATGAAAGATATTGTCAGGAGCTGACCCACAGCAAAATGTATCCTGAGAGAACAAAACAGCTATGGACCAGCTGCTGGGGAATAATTGATCAAAATACCTGCTTTACAGGCAGAGGCAATCGAAGCACTTACCACTTAGGCTTTGCTGGACTCTGAGTTGTCTTTCTACTAAGGCCTTATTGTCAATGATCTGCTCCAAATCAGATTTGCCTCACCCAGACTGAAATAGGATGCAAACAGTGGAGAAAAACCATAAACAATGGAAGGCATCATTAACAGTATTTATTATGTAAGTGAGGTACATGGTTAGAGTATAAGAGATAAGCATGACACGTGCTAATACCTTGCTGCTACTAGCATTTTGATTTTCAAAAATTCTCTGTTGTTGGGACACTGCTGTCACATCCAGAGTTCAATTGTGGCTTGTAAGCTGCTTAAATATTAAATGCTTATTGATTTCTTATGCTGGGAAACTTGATAGTTTAAGTCAACTGAAATCTCTGTGGAAAAGACTGAGTCCTTGACAAAACTGAAAGTGATGGTGTTGAAGACGGAATATTGTAAGACAGCTGGGGGGGAGGAGTGGACATTACAGCAGCCAAGGTGTTACTTAATGCTAAGCAGAACAGCCTGAAAATCATGTCTTGACTTAGTCTGTGGTTTGCTTAGGGTGAATGCATGTCTCACTGGCTGCAGCAGAACAGAAGTTTGCTTGTAGAAGATATTCATGCTAATGGATTTGCTCTGTAGTTGAGCAAACCGCTGGTGAGACTGGAGCTAAAGGATGTTACCTTCTGTCAGAGACCAGAGGAAAGGTTTCCTGGCCCAAAACAACCATGTGGGAAAGCAGTGAGGAAACAGGGAGACCTCTGTGTAGGTGGGGAGGCAGCTGCTCTCCCACCACCTGCTCAAGCCTTTTCTCACTGTGCTGTTCAGTGCATGTGCATTTCAAGGGTCACAAATAGGGTTTCCTCTCCTATTTTCTACTCCTCAATATGTCTATGGTAAGCCGCACTGAGGAGTATCGCGTTAATGACTCGCTAAGTGCTTGTGCTCAACACCAGCTAAGGTTCTTTAACGCGTGCTGAGTTAGTTGGCACTGTGTTTGGGTGCTTTTACCAAGCAATTTACCGAGTTACCTTTTGCCAAGTCACTTACTCCACCAGGATGGCCCAAAGTTGGCAAGTAAAGATTTTATTTATTTCTGTTTGTTTGGGGATTTTTGTTAAACCTCTTCAGAATTCTGTTATTTCTCCCACACACCACCTGGAGTAATTCAAAATTACCTTCCCCTAGCCTGCCAAGTGGAGCAGGGCTATATACCTTCTCCTGTGTCACAGGTTCTCTCTCAGTGACTTAACTGACTATAAAGCGTTTCCAGGAAAGGTTAGTCAGTGTTAAGTGTTTGGCCCTTGGAGACCTTCAGAGAAGAAACTAAGTGCATATTTTTGCAAAGAAAGAGTCGTATTCCATCCAGCCCTGGCCCCTTGATCCGAAATGTGTAACCTGTAACATGTCTATTCCATGGCACCGTATCCAAGCCCACAGTTCAAAGTTCAAGTGTTGAATAGAGTCCAGTTGGCAGAGTGAATTTAAACTTCTTCAGAGTTCATGAAGGTTCTGTTTTTAATGAAATTCTCTTCACTATCTGTTTCAGGTTCAAAATCTGTGCTACATACTTTTATTTTCTCACACAACTTCAGTAGTTTCTGGGTTTGGAATTGCTCTCTAGGCTATATTTTTCTTTTATTTTAAAATGATCAGACATTTTAAAATGAGCAAGCTCCTGATTAAGAACTAATTGGCTTTAGCAAACAGATCTGGCTAGGTGGTTACCTTGTGCCAATTCTGATTAGTATTCCTACACACGCAGGAAGTGTTCTCCCTCATTGGAGGCTGATGTTACATCTCTTTAGCCACTTATAAAATAAAGCTAAGTGAATTAGTATTGATTCCCTTACTTGTAATAACCGGAATGCAACCTAAT
>NW_008653647.1:104834-138487 GCF_000695815.1 Acanthisitta chloris | reverse complement strand
TTCCTGACTGAGGGTGGAATGTATAAAATGTATGGAGAGGACAGGAATTTTGGGTTACTGAGGGCAAACCTATGTGGTGGGCACCTAGCCAGGTGGGGCTTGCTCCGCATTATGCCGAGAAAAGCCTGGAAAATAGCTACTCACAGACTTGTATCTCTGAGTAGCAGGTATTTGTTTATTCAGTGCTGGGCACAAGGGGGATCGCTCCACCAAACTTGTGCTACCAGGGACAAAAACTTCACAGTTTATATACATTAAATGCTCATGCATATTCATTATTTCCAGGAATGGGTGGTTGTTATTATAATTATTTCTTGGAAATCATTATCATATACTCCTCCTCCGTCTCCTCCCTCCTGGCATCAGTCCCATGGTCCTGGTGGTCGTTCGGTGGTCATGAAGATGAAGCTCCTCCTCTTCCTCAGTACCCTTTGGACACCCATATTATGGAACCATTTTCCCCTTTGTACAGTTTTGCATGCCTTACTGACCTTGCATCTATCTTGTTCATTTTGTTTCTTTATTCCACACCCCACATGGTCTTAGTTTTCTTCTACTGCCAAGGTTTGAGTCTAGTTAGTTCTACTGTCTTAGAGATAAGGTGCATCGTTTCGCCAACCAAGTCAAAACAATACCATTAGTGCAGCTTCTTATCTGTACTATGCAATCCTTGCTGTTTTGCTAATTAAGCTGAAATAGTGCTATTAGTAAAGTTATTCTTTATGCTTTCAGCTTTAATTGTTCAATTCCTGCTTTCAGTCTACTTCGCGGTATCACCCACCTGGGGAATGAGAGACATTTTTAATATTATAGTTGCTAGGTACATGAAGTAGTTTTTCCTTCCTTGTTGCATGGTTTCTTGAGTTATGCTTGCTCGTTACATTGACAATGAAGAATGTTTGTAAAGTTTCACTCAGAAGTACTAAAAGCACCTAAATGCAGATACAGTAGAGAGAAAGAAAGATATAAAATTTTTTAGGTTTTCTGAGCAACTTCTTTCTTTACCTACCTGAATAATAATTCCCTCCCTCGGTCTTAAATAGGCTAAACCCTCCTTTCTTCCTGCAAACAAATACTGCAACACCAAAGCAGAACAGTATGTTGTGCTGGACAATTTACAGAAGTTATGTTGTGCATACTGAAAATCTTCTTGCAAGGGCCTAAATACCTGTGCTGCTGCCAGAAGTGTTGCTGCTGTTCAAAAAAACCCAACTATAAATAAGAATAGAATTTGTGCACAAGAATAGAATTTGTCATTAGGAAATGCTGACCAGCTTTTCTTGTCAACCTACTTTGTGCACAGTATTTGACTAGATACAGGAAACTATTCTTAGGCATTATTTCACCTGCTAAAGGTCACACAAATATTCCAAAAGTGCCACGCACAGCTTTTGCAGAGCTTTGAAGACCTAATCAAATTGCACCAAGGAAATGAACTACTTAAAAAGTAGATGAAATTAAGATTTTGAAATGTTTAGTCTAAAATACTGATGTTTACATACAGAGCTGAGTTTTGAGGGAGATTTGTTCTTCATTGAGCTTTTCTAAGTACATTTCTCATTGTCTCAGGTTTGCAAAGCTTAAAGCAGAATCGTATCTTCAATGTGGGTTCAATGGGAGTATCACCTGCTGTCTCCAGCATTTGTAACTCATGTCTCCCTCTAACCAGTCTGAGGTGTATACACACCAGCTATATTGCCCTTTGAACTGGGTCTTGTGTGTTGCAGTTAAAATAATAAGGGTACCACACAGCTCACGGATCAGTGTCACTTACAGTTTACTAAATCTCTTCCAGAAAATCTTCTATCAGATGATCTTTTTAATTGGTATTTATGTGCAATGGGTAGAGACAAAAAATTAGAATCCAGTGTATAAAAAAACTTGTGGATAGGGAGACTGTTGTCTTTCACTGAGCAGTAAACAAGATGTACTTCAGAGGACGGAAAAAGAGAAACTTCTATTCAGAAAACCCTCTCATCTCTTGAAATGGAATGCACAGTGCTCTTGTGCAAACATTAAATTAAAGTTATAATAATACAATATCCCCAGTTATATGTAATCAAACATCTGTTATGCTTCCCAGTGTGGCATTCCCCACTTGCCATAGATAAGCCCTGAATGTGCAGTGCTTTTATTCCAGAGGGCTTGCAAAACACAAGACAAAACAAATCTATTCAATATTCTTTTTGTTGCTGTTGATTTTGTGATGCCAACAAATTCTACAGCAATTTATTAGAAATGCAATGATAGGTGAAGGAATTTTCATTTAAAAATCTAGGGGAAAAAACCTGCAAACTAAAATTGCTAGTGTTGGTATGTATGTCACACATGCAGATGCACATAAAATAACTTCTTATTTCTCTTTTCTTCATTGTGATTATATGATATGAAAGAAATTTGTTTTGGTCTTGAAGTATGGTAAGATGTATTTCACTTTGTTCACAGGCAGTGGAGTCCTTTGGGGCATCTTTATGGAGCAGGAATTACTGCTAGGTTGGCTCAGAGGTTAAGAAAAAAGAAAATAATATCAGCTTGAAAACCTCAGGTCTTGAAAAGCCTTTTTCCCAGCCATTTTTCACTTCCGGGACACACTGCTGTTCATCCTTGTTTAATGCTCCTGATATGCAAATAATTTTTAAAGTTAAAATGTTCATATTGTAGTATGAATAGTTACCCATGTAATTGCTGCCATTGCACAACAGTAATCCCTGACAGGAGTTGGTGACAATCAGGAGAGGTTCCTGTTACAGCAGGGAAGTTACAAATAGAGAAGGTTGCTTTCTTCATAATTAAAGCTCAGTTTGACAGGTTGTGGTTCTGGTGATTCATATGATTAAAAAATAAGAAATATTCCTCTGAAAATAAGAACCTTCAAGTTTTTTATCTGTTTTTAAACTGAACATTATTCTTCCCTGGGAGCTTTTGTTAAATTTGCATACAGACACATCTATTTGCCTTTTCCAATCTGGAAGTAACTATTTTCAAACAGGAACTTTTTTTTCCTGCTTAGTGTGTTTGTGTATTTTCAAGAATTTTTTTCCCTAGGAGTAAAAAATTAATTCACTTCTGAATACTATCATCTGCTAAATGAACTTGAAGCCATTGAACTAGATTCAGGTGAAACCATGCAATCAGTACATCAACACATCATTTAGGAAAGGCCAGGATGTTTGAGAAGAGAGTGACATTGCCCAAACTTGATCACCTTTGGCACTGCCAATAAACTACAGTGTACATTGGAATGAGTACAATCACCTTTTATTGTTCAGTTCTGTGCAGTCGCTAATCCTTACATGCGTTAGAAGCTATCAGCAGTCTCTGTGGGCTTAATTACTGGGGGGACAGCTTGCATATTAAACTGAATAATTCTTAATACTACAAACCTGCTTGAAACTCTTGTGCTACAGCATGAAAAGCTTTCTAGGCTCTTGTTTAGCTCCTTAATGGAGGATCAAACATGATCTGTTGATTTGTTCCACCGACAAATGCAAGCAATGGCAGCAAAAATATCGTGTACATAGTTTTAATTATTGGAAAAAAGTCACCGTTTTCTTATATTTTGAGTGCATCCACTGAATCCATAATTCACTGCAAGCAGCAATCCAGCTTGCTGCTGTTTATGGGACTAGCTCTTCAGCTGGCAGGAATAGGTGTAGTTACATTGTCATCTGAATTACCTCAGCTGTAAGTGGTTCCAGAAGTGGTGTTTAAAATACCAGAGTACCCAGAAAATGACAGAGCTATGAGCACATTTACTCCCTAATGGGAAAAATACCATGAAATCCTGGCTCTGCTGAAGGCAGAAATCCTTCCCTTGTGTGTTCACTACCATTGGATCACAGCATCTCTTCAGATTTTGTTTAGGCCGGAGCTGTCGGTTGTGATTTAACCGCAGTTACAGTACTGACCATCTTAACACCACTATAATTGACTCATTCAGACTTTTCCCTTCCTTCCTCTGTGATATTAGCTTTTTTATTGTTGTTTGGGATGGCTTTTTGTTTTACTTTTTATTAGCAATGAATAATTTCAGGAACTTCTCTGCACTTGTGTAATTCTTGTCTTTTCACAATTAGACATCAGTAAGATCTTTGCTTTCCTTAGAGCAGTTTTAGCACTTGCCATGTGTCCTGGTCCTACTAATCCCACACAACTTTCTTTTCTTTTCAGTTATAGAGAAGGAAATGTTAGCACAGTTCAGCTTCTTATAAATCATTGATCCAGATCATTAACTGAGCGCAGAAACATCAGGAGGGAAATGGGGATATTTTACACAGTGTTAAGAGATATTGGCTTTCAAGGGAGTTTGTCATAGAATCATAGAATCCTTTAGGCTGGAAAAGCCCTCTAAGATCATAGAGCCCAAGCGTTAACCCTGCACTGCCAAGGCCACCACTAAACCATGTCCCTAGGTGCCACATGTGGGGTGGTGACTCCAGCACTGCCCTGGGTAGTCTGTGCCAGTGCTTGATAACCCTTTCAGTGAATGAATTTTCCCTGATATCCAATCTAAACCTCCCCTGTGTGACTGAGCATTTGTAGCTGTTGCTTCAGGGTGTAAGACGAGGCTTTTCTCAGAGTTTACCAGTAATTGTATCTGCAAAAGGCAGGGATGCTGAGCTAATTGCAAATGATGGATTATGTGCAAAGTTAGCTTTCCTTTAGAAAAATTCCTCCTTTGTGATGAGTAATGCAAATAATACTTCTCTGGTCAAGCTGAATGTATTGATGATTAATACAAAATTGAGATAAATCATTTGTGAACAGTACAATAAATCTGCCCTAAAATCAGTCAAGTGTATACCACATCCTATTAATTACTGGCCTTCTGTTCCATCAGCCTGTGTTTTGTTGTGTTCACTGTGTTCTCATCCCTCAGAGGCACAGTCACCAGCAGAGCCACTTCCATGCTCACACCTGAAGAGTCTGGTATCCATGCAGCTCCTCAGCATCTTCTCCTCTCTCAGAGGGCTTTTATTCCACTCAGTACTCACTCATATCTTAGCAAGTAAATCGTTACGTACTAAATAGTGTGGCGCTCGGACAAGGACATTCTGTACTGGAGGTGACAAGGAACTTGTGGGTATTTAAAGCTGATGATGCTGCTGAAGAATCTTCAGTGTTCTGCCCCAAACATAAGCATGTTCATTGCTGAGCCATTTAATTTTTGTTTGCATTTTTGTTTATGTCCCATAGACCCAAGAAAGTGTGAGGTTCTGTGCTCAGCCTACATACTGCCAGCACTGATTGACAAGTTCTTAGTGCCTCTCACGAGACATCACTGCCCATGCGTTCTCTGTCCTACATATCCTTACGGACTTGTACATTGGGCACTATGCAGTCTGCTTTGCAGCTGGCTCGCAGCACTGCCCTCCGGGGGCCCAGGTGTCAGTTGCTGGGCCTGAAGCTGCAGCCGTGGGCACATGGGACGTCTGGTGTCTCCTGGCTTCCTGCAACCTGCTCCAGTTTGGAGCTCCTGAGGCTGCTCTCCCTAGGAGGGTGAAGCCTTATACCAGTAAGGGCCCAGGGTGTGTGTTTCTCTTGACCTATCACTTTGCTGTGCGACTGTGGGGAGACAGAGAAAGTTATAGGAAGAGGGAGGAAGGCAAGGTACATAATTTCCACAAGTTTATGGAAACTCTGTCTTTTCTTCCTTTTTTGATCTAGCTAGTGTGTAATGCCCAAGCCAGGAACACATGCCCTTGTGCAGCTGATTTTCACAGCTTGGGCTCTTACATTTTTTTGGTGCCAAGTCTGACAAGCTGGCACTGCTCATTTTGTGTGAGTGACAGTAACCTGGAGATACATCCCCCTTCACTGTGTCTGCGCTGTCAGCTTGGGTCATCCACATCCTGTGGTGGTGTTTCTTTGCTCTTCTGATGTGGGCAGATATCCTCCTTGTCCATGTGGCTGGAGAACTGGCAGGCTGGCTGCAGTTTAACCAGAAGGCCCTCTCGGGTCTGGTTTTATTATGGCTTTTTTTCTGGTTGATTGTGTTTGACATTTTGAAGGCTGAGCCTCATTCTGCACAAGCACTGCCAGCACCAGGCTGGGGAGATAAGCTCTCTGAGAGGAAGAACAGATGAAAAAGTGGAAAAGAGTGACCACAAAATTAAAAAGAGATTTGAGGCAGATTTTTGCCCTGTGATGTGGTCCTGTGTGGTATCTGTTCAAAACAAGAAACTAGAAACCTTAAGCATAAGAGCAGTAGTAATACCTCTTCATTGAGCATTTGAGATAGACAACTATCTGCTTCATTGTGGTGCTTTTGATGCACAGAATACAAGTACCTTTGTTAATGTACCAACAGTGGTATTCCAGGGCCAATTCTGCTTTTGTCATTTTTATTTTTTATGATCCAGCTCTCCTTCTATTTCACCATACTATATAAATGCTGTGTTCTGCCAATATCAATGAGCTACTGCAGCAACAAACTCTACCACGGGCCAGAACATGGGCCCATTGCATAAAAGAGCTGTAACGCCTTGAAGTCACGGAGCCAGCAGGCAGATGGCACAATTTAAGTATTTGCTACTGTATTAGCATATCAGTGACAAATTAAATTTCATTTGCAAGCTCAGTTTCTGCCTTTCTCAGCCTCTTAATGAGGGTGATATATCTTCTGAGAATGTCAAACAGTGGTTCCAAAATAGAATAAATTCTTAATAATGTAATCAGATAGTTAAACATTAGCACTTGCAAAATTTTTGGCATTAAGTGTTCTCATTAAAGTCAGTTTCTCCCTTGTTTATGGAGATAGGGTTAGGAATGCTGAGGCAGCAAGATCTGAGTCTCCTTCAAAACCATCCTGTTCCCCAGGTCCATATTTAAATGACGTGGCAATGTTGTAAGGGCTTGAGGAAACCAAGGCCATAGCCAGTAGTGCTCAAAGAGCTCTGTCAAAGGTCAGGGCTTGTTTGTACCAGGAGTGAACAGTCAAGTGGTGTAGGGGAGGGTACCTGAGTCTAGAGAAACCTGTAGCTTAAAGAGCTTGGGGAGTTGGAAGATGGAAAATCATCCTTCTCGTCACGGAAAGCTGAGATAGAACAAGCATTGCCTATGATAGAGGAGATCTGTGGAAAATCAGTCTTAATTTGTGCAGCTGGGGAGTTTGCCATGAGACAGTGTTGCTACCCTGAAGCTTTTCTGAAAATCACTTATAAGTAGGCTGTTCTCACTGATCTCCTGTACACAAGACTTGGTGTATCACTAGCTTCATAGTTTGTGGGTTTATATTAAAACTCTGTTTATCAAGTGAAAACGTGAGGAGAGAGATCTTTTTGTATAGTGAGTTGACAGACTGGAGAAGATCAATAGCAGTATGCAGCAGAGCTGCAAAGCTAGAGGCAAATCCAGGGATCTGGATTTGGGGATTAGATGAGCGATTATAACATTTCCTTCTGCTGAAAACTCTTTGCTCTTCAATATGAAAAAAATCACCTTGCTCTTTTGTGTGAAGTGTGATGGCCTTAAGTCTCCACATAATCATAACTATGGTAACAGAGAGATGATAGAGGTAAAGGAAGAAAATTCACTTGTAATCACTTCCAAGGCCAGGTCTTCATCACTAAAGAGTTAGATGTTACTTAGTTTGCATGTAGCAATCACACAGAGAAAATTAGGATTTGTACCTGGAAATGTACGAACATTTGGCTATTTTTTCCATGCCAGGAGGAAAAAAAGTTTTCTTGCTTTTTCCTTGCATAGGATTATTTTTGAAATGCTAAAATGTTAAAGAAATAAGAATATTTAAAGCACGTTATGAAAAACTAAGCAAAAATATATCTTTAGAAGGAGTCAAAAATGTTCTCCCAGTGTAAGGTCAAACTAGGCTGTGTCAAGGGGGTCAGGCAAATTAAAATGAACAGATTCTACTGAACCCTAGCAAAATGCTTTTTAGGGTTTTTTTGTTTGTTTTGTTGAAATATTTAGGAAATTAAAATGGGAAATTAACAGAACTGTGTCTTCACTTCAAAACATTTCAGTGGAAAACCTTCAAAGGCAGTATGGTTCTTCTGTGGTTATGAACATAACTAAGTCTTCCAATATACTGTGCTAATAGTTACTTCTTCCGTAAAAATCTGCCCTGAAATGTATCTTGCAAGTAGGATGGAGAAACAGTTTTAAGTGGAGAGTAGGTAATATTTTGACTTAATCAAGAAGATAATATTAAATGACTCATAAAACAAATGGCCAGACTGTAGTAAATGTAGCTTGGAAAATAACAAAGATACTCCCTTGGTCCCCCCCTCAGTGGTACAAGGAATAAATCTCCAAAACATAGCATCCTTTAGAAATGTGAACAAAATTAAAAAGATACCTCTACTGAAGACTCAGAATGGGCTGAAATAATGGAAGCAGTAGAGGGATGAGTTCTCTGAAAGCTACAGCCTTATAGGGGAAAAAAAAAAAGACTTGTATGAGCAGACAGGCATGTGTCTGGTGGTAGATTCACTGTCCCTGGATGTGGCACTTAGTGCCATGGTCTAGTAACCATGGTGGGGTTGGACTTGATGATCTTGGAGGTCTTTTCCAACCTGGTTGATTCTATGATTCTATGTGTGTTTTGGGTTTGCTTCCCTTTGGGTTTTCTCCCATTGCATAGACTCATAGTGACTTCCCCAGGATGAGTTTAATCCCACAGATCGGAGCAGGCCACACCTCAAATCCTGTGCTCAGTTCTGGGCCCCTCAGTTCAGGAAGGATATTGAGGTGCTGGAGCAGGTCCAGAGAAGAGCAATGGGGCTGGTGAAGGGACTCGAGCACAAGTGCTATGAGGAGAGGCTGAGGGAGCTGGGATTGTTCAGCCTGGAGAAGAGGAGGCTCAGGGGATACTTTACTGCCCTCTACAACTCCCTGAAAGGAGGTTGTAGTCAGGTGAGGGTTGGTCTCTTCTCCCAGGCAACCAGCAGTAGGACAAGAGGACACAGACTCAAGCTCTGCCAGGGGAGGTTAGGTTGGATATTAGGAAGAGATTTTTTTATGGAAAGAGTAATCAGGCATTGGAATGGGCTGCCTGGGGAGGTGGTGGATTCACCATCCCTGGAGGTTTTCAAGATGAGACTGGATGTGGCACTTAGTGCCATGGTCTAGTGACCACAGTAGGGTTGGACTCGATGATCTCTGAGGTCTCTTCCAACCCAGCTGATTCTATGATTCTATGATTCCCTTGAAGACAAGAGTCTACACATACAGGAATCTCTGTTCATTGGAGCAAAAGGGAGGGAAGGAAGGAGAAGTATGAGAGATAGAAAGGAAGCATTCTCCTGCAAAGAAGCTGGAAGAGAAGCTCTTTCTAAAACCAAGTTATACAGCAAAATGTACTGGTGACTCTGGTGGTGAATAAAAACACATTTTGGAATCTGAGAAAGCTATTTTAGCTCCTTCAGGGTTAAAAAAAAAAAAAGAGCAGAGCTGTGCCAGGAGCAGGTTGGGTACTGTGGCATTCTGGCTTCAGATTGCCTTAGTAATCTACTGAGTTGGGTAGATTGTTTTAATGAGCACTGGCTCTAGAGAGAAAAGTAGTCCAAATGATAATTAAACACTTAAATCTGCTGAGATGACCAAAATAAAGACTGCATATTATTTTTAAAACTGATAGGCTACCCGTTGGAAAAATGTTTCCTAGGTGCATGCCGTGAGTTTCACAACATAACTGCCTTCCTTTCTCCTTTCAGTTAAAATGGGATTTAATAGATTTCAGATGAACACAAGTATAAATGGAAAGGTGCATGTGCACAGGGTGGTCTCTCATAACTGTATCAATTATAAATACTAAAAGTACCTTCAAGACCTTAAAACCATTTGCTCTCCTGCAGCTATTTTCTAATGGTTTCTCCATTTAATGAATGACAATGAAAGCAGTTCTGAAATGGTAACTAAACATACAAACATGTATGGAGGTTATCACTTTTAACAGCACATATCTCTCTGTGGCAAAAGCTGAATAGTTCCTCTGAAGTGCTTAATTGAGCTCCTCTGGCATGTCTAACCCTCAAACTCATTGCATTCTTACAAGTATGAAAATCAACTGCCCTTTAAATGGGGAGTTACTCCAGGAATCCAACAAGATGCTAGTACCCACTTTTAATTTAGTAATTGAAGATAATTCTCTTGAAAGTATTTATTTGGCAAACAGATCTGTGTGTGACTTTGATAATTACTGAATAGTGATAATCTGGCTCTTCCTGCTATCCTACAATATACTAGGAATATACTGGCTCACCAGTATATATATTCATCTGGTTCACCAAATATGGATCAGATGCCAGGATGAGTTAGTGCATAGCTGAATATCCTGCAGATTAATAAAAAGCATGCACACGCTCTTTGCATGTGCAACATACTTGCAGTGAAAATGTATGTGAGGAAAATAAAGTATTGGAAAAACAAAGCCATCTGGTGTGAGAACAGCAAAGCTTGTTGAAAAATGGTGTCTGCTCTGAAATGGGCATAAAACAAACAAACAAACCCCTCCCTGAGAGACTAATGTCTTCCAGTTGCTTTAGCTCAATAAATATATTCCACTTTTTTCAGTGAAATGTAGTTTCCAAGCTTTAGAAGGAAGAGCTGCTTTGAAATGAGTAATTGAACCATTCGGTTTTCATTCCTGTAAGACAGAAACAGGATTTTTCTTCCTAAACAAAACACTTGAGTATAAGTTTTGACTCCTGCAAGAGTTCAAAGAAAAATGCATAATAAATCTGGAGAAAGTTTATATTTAAAGACAGGGTCAATTTTTAGTGAAAAACATTGAGTTGGAAAACATGAAATCTGAAAGTTTCAGCCAGCTGTGGTGAACAGGGTCCAAAGGCAACTTAAGTCAACATAGTACTGAAGAAAAGCCATAAATGGTATAACATAACCCTGAAGTAAAATTTAAATGACAGCCCTAAGGCATGAAACAAGATTGAGTTACAATTATAAAATCAGGCTGTCAATATTTTGATCCTCCAACAATGCAGGTTTGCTGAAGAAAATTCCAGTCAGTCTCCAATTTCACACCTCATTGGGAACAATAACAAGCACATGGCAGATAAGAACCACTCCATGTACTAATGCACAGAAATGTAAGCTGAAAGGAGCAATGAGACAATTGTCCAAAGTCAGCTAAAAGTGAGATCCTGTTAGTGTGCATGTCTGAGTCATTTTCTTAGCTGTTGGTAATGGGCAAGAATGTAATAGAAAGTTCTATTACCAGTAAGACTTCAAAATTTAAATATAATGGAATTCTTTTCCAAGAGGGGCCACTCTCAAAACAGTCTTTACTCCTTTATGGCACTGTTGTTGCACTGTTGTACCTGTGTAGCATCATTAACATTACACGACTTGTTCATCTTCTGTAGGATTGAGAACAGGATCTGTAAATCTATTTAGATGAAAATGCCTCGAATGTGAGTGCAATATTCGGTGCGATATCCAGAAATATTTGTCCTTCTCCCAGATCAGAGGGGGCTATTGCAAGCTGCCCAATGCTGGCCAAGCAATTGATGTTGGCTTTGGCTTCAAGAAACTTCCAGTGTAATGCAAATGCATGTGGGTGGTTGTGTCCATATATCTCTGCTGTCTTAGTTAAGTCTCAAGGTCCACCACATTGCTGAGGCTGCCAGCAAAGAAGTCAGTATTGATGTGGGCACCCATTTGTTACCTCATTTCTCTCTGCCTACCACACTTGAGCAACACTTTGAAGAGGTTTTCATCATTGCTAACCTTAACAGAATTCATGCATAAAAGAAGACTGAGTATCCTGCTACTGTTTAGCTCAGTTCCTAATTTCATGTGGTCAATGTTGACTCACAAAGTTATTGAATTAAAGAGTACAACACTTCCAAAGTCAAACAAAAATTTGACATCCTTTTCCTTTCCAGCTACCATAATTTTCTGTATACTCCAAATTGATTTACTAATGGCAACTTTGGGAGAAGGGAGTTTGGAGATACATCTCCAGAACTAGGCAGGTTTTGTAGTAACTGCAGTTTGAATTTGTCAGTATAGCATATTTTTTAAAGAAATACACATTGACTGTATAATCAAATATTTGTCCTCCTCTAATAAGCCATTATAACAATCCATTCAATGTCACAGTTGACGAATATTCATCATGAAAGAGTTTCAGGTTTTTATACATGATAGAAGATTTGTTCTTTCCTTTCATGAAGATCTTCCTCGACCTGTGACTCAACACTGTCTTTGTCAAATGAAATTTCCATTGTGTTAGGAAAGGAATGTTTTTACATCTATTAACCAGTTTAGAGATTACTATATCCCTAAATGTTCTTCTAAATCATAGCGATTAGGGAGCATCGCTCTGGATTAGGTAATGGATTAAAAATTAGAGAAGCTGTTTGGTCACTAGGGTTCCACCAAGGAAAGGAAATTATGCTGTTGGATCAATGCACCCAATTAAAACTGTCTGAAAGAGCTCAAATGTAATCATGGGCACAGGGAAGTGCTCACAAATGCTCTGAAGAGCAATAATTGTTCATACAAATTATTTAGAAGAAGATTTGTGGAAGAAATGTGCTGGAGAAGATCTAAACTGTTGACGGTCAGTTCTGGAGTAGAAACTGCCAAAACTCCCTGAATTATTCATTAACCTTCATTTGTTCAGCTGAGTGTATCACAAAAGTTATTGATTAGGTACTTTGTGGATGTATTCACAGAAATGTGTTTCTCTTCCCTCTTGTTATTTTGTAGCATGTTGGGGTTTTCTTGAAAAAATGCAGAGGGATTAAGTTGTGCATTATTTATGGTATCTGCTCAGCGCTCAGATACTGTGCTAATGGGGAGAA
Organism: Acanthisitta chloris; assembly: GCF_000695815.1. Lineage (NCBI taxonomy): Eukaryota > Metazoa > Chordata > Aves > Passeriformes > Acanthisittidae > Acanthisitta > Acanthisitta chloris. Next base: position 125,696 of record NW_008653647.1, on the reverse strand, counting down.
GTTTCTAACCTTTTCAATATTGCTTTTCACTTTTCAAAATGAACAGTCTTTGCCTAAAAACTGTTTTGTAGATAATCACAGAAAAGCCAAGAAAAAACATTAAGTCATAATATAGATAAAAAACTGAAAGCTTTCTGATGGTATCTATCAAAATCTTTGTTGTTTGGCACAGCAGAACTTTCCCCAGGTAGAGTTCAACATCTTTTCACCCTGCAGAAGCACAAATTCTTGACTTCTCAGACTGGGCAATGTTGGGTATAATATGTCATAAATACTTGCAAGTGTCTGACATCTGCAGAGGAATCCAACTGGTCATTAATGAATTAATCTCTTATAGCAGGTGATCTCTGGCAGAAACAAAAAACGTATCATGTCAGTTTGAATTTTAACAGTGAATTGCAAGTGTTTGGGGAGGAAATTCCCTCCCAAACCCACAAAATGTAAATCCATATTTCAAAATGTACAAAGATGCAGATTCCTGCAGCACTTCCTGAGATCAAGTAGGGGACACAGGTGTGGCAAAGTATCTCATTGGACTGGCATGCAGGATAGGCTCCCCTGAATGTGCAGGGGGAAACAGGACAGGGAATGTTCACCCTCTAATTACTCTGACTTGACATATGTTTTTAATCTCTTGGAAGGAATACGAGAGTTTAAGCCTAGAAAGGATTACTGTAATAGTTTTCTGTGACTTGTGTTTTATAAATGTAGGCTTAATATTTTATGTGCCTGACCATGTATGTGAAATCAAAAGTAGAAAAATTTCTGTAGAGTGTGGAGGAAACCCCAGACTGTGGGGGTGGATCTCTAATAACCTTATCTGTGACTGTGATACTAAATACCCTCAAGTAAAGCATTTGTGTGGCTGCAGATCTCAGAGCAAGATGTGTGGCTGGAGGTGCTAGACTGTTCTCCACACACTGTGACTGTGCTCAGCAAACTGGATTGTTAATGTAACGATATGCAAAGTCATTGAGGCTAATTTCAGTACAACTTCTGGAGGTTTCCATGCCACCAGCCATGTATGCCTGATGCTAACATATACTAGTATGTAAAATGCCTAATGCTTTAGTTCTGAAAGATTTTAACATTTTGGTTTTCTATAGCTACTGCAGGCTGACAGGAGACACAGGCAGCAACAGGAGAGTGTTAGGCACTGGACAAAGAGGGGCTGGAGAAAAGTAATGACTAGAAACAAGGAGATTCATGGCCCTTTCTAGGGCTAAGGACTTCTGCTCCTTTTCTGGATGCTTTGGGAAGGCTGTTAGATTGCAATGCTAAACCCTTTTTCACCAGTGGCCTAAAAGCAACAGATGTTTGAGTATTGCAGATTATTTAGACAATTGCTTCCTAGGTCATGACTGCTGCAGCACCAGCCACAAGGAAAATGCAGTGTTGTGCTCACCCAGCTGGATATGTGTCTTGTGACATCTGATCAACAAGGCTTAGGTTGGAGATTCAAAATCCAGAATTTGAGTTGCTTCCAAAGCAGTTGCAGGAATTAAATAGAAGTGATTTTTTAATGAGAATCTGCAATTGGCTCCTTGCTCCCTGGCAAACTGAAAAAGACACAAAGTCAATCAAATCTCAGTGTAAATTATTCATCTGACTTTACTGAGTTTAGCAAAAAAACCCCAAGCTGACAGTGCTAAAGGCCCTTTTCTCTGAGGGGCAGCAGAGCCAGCTCAGGACCCCCAACCCAAATGGGATAGAACTGCTGAGCAGCATCCCCCACTCTGGGTCTCAGGTGCCATTTGCAATTTCCCAGACTCTGCAGGGGTGTTTAAATGTGGGGAAAAGTGCAGGAACCATCCACATGTCATCAACCATCACACCCACTCTTAAAATTTGAGGTACCAGTTTGGATTAGAATAATGAATCTTTGAGATGAACAAATGTTCAAATCCTGGAGCAATATGATGGGGAGACAGAGGTTTAATATGAACTCTTTAGAGCTGGTTATTCAGCTAGTGTAAATTGGCACAGCTTCAATGGAGCCCACAAAAAAACCCAGCCCTGGCTTTATATAAATATCCAGTAATGATATCTCTCTCTCTTCTGTTGGGAAGCTTTTATCCTCAAAAGCTGTGTTCCATGTGAATTACCTTCTTCATTTTTCCCCATTTTAAGGTATAGGCTGTGGCCTCTGTATTTAACTGTAGCCTTTTCCATCAGAAAATCAGGCAGTCCTTGCTAAAGGAAGCTCATGCATTGAGTTCAGCTGTCACAGCTACTCGTGCTGCCTTGGGTAATTGGCTACACACAAATCTTTACCTAAAATATAAAGGCAAATAACTATTAAAAACCTTAACCTAAACTGAAGCAGTAAATTAGCCCACAAATGTCTTTTACTGCTCCATTGTGCTTGGATTTACTCAACCTATAAATCAGAGCTGAACAAGGAGCTTGCAGAGTGATGGCCACAAAGATCTGTGAGGTCTGGAGGCATGAAAGTCAAAGCTCTCCTGGACAGGCTCTCTCCCCTCTCACAGCCTCCTCAGCATGACATGACTGTCTCACTTTGTAATAACTGGTGTGATTTCAGGTTTAATTTTTTACCTGCAGGAGGGTAGGAGGAGGCTGATAGGAGCTCAGCTTTCTCTGCAGAGCACAGTAATTGAAACTACCACAGGAAGGCAGGATTTGGCTTTCTCTTCACCCTGTTTGGTTTGAACTCATGTGCACAGAAGAGTGCTGGGAAGCAGGGTTGGAAGGAAGAGCAAAGGAAATGATAGCCGAAGGAATTGAATTGGGGGGAGTTTCAAGAAATAATCCTTGTATCAGGGACAGAAAGTCAGGACAAAGCAGAGGGCCTTGCTGGACTGAGCCTCCTGTTTCCTGGTGAACATATCCAGGGATCATCCTGTCTGCAGAGGGATAAGCCTAGGGGAGCAAACATTTAAGCTTTAAATAATTTGGTGAGGTTGGGTGATGGTTCTGGCTCTGAAAGCTGCTGGTTTGTTTTTCCACACTGAGCTTGGTCCTTGCCCTTCATGAACCTGACTAAACTCCATGTCCTGCAGTCTGCAAGCCAAGTGAATAGGGATTGTCTTGTAAAGTTCACTGTAGCACCTGGGTGCTCTGCAAGGCAGAGAAAATCTATCAAATAAAGCTTTGCTTCTGCTCCTTACTGGTGCTGGCTAAATGCATTACTTCACAGTGCTGTGCTGCACAAGTAATGTCATGGGCTATGGAATGTATTCACCTCTGGGTCCAGTTCCCAGAGTTGCAGCAGTCCTGTAGGTGTGTGGTGTGGCTTTGGGCTGAGTAACACGTATTGATTTCTTTGTCTGAGTCCCATAGAAAGCTACAATCCTACACAGCTCAGATCTATGGCACTTAGCTCAATGTCACCATTGAGGACAGTTGCAGGTACAAGTTAAGTCCCTGTTGGAATATTCCTGTGGTTTTTAAATACTGCGTTGGGTTTGTATTATCTGTTATGGAAGTAGGTCAAGGAGTTTGTTTTCTGCCAGTTTCCCCTCTGTATCTCTCTGTTATATTTTTGCACTCAAATTCTTCTTTCAAGTGTGTGTCAGTTAAAATTCAGTTCTTTTGTTCTTACACTACAGCAGCATTTGGGGAACAGAGTTTGGGCATTAAGACCTGAATTTATATTTCAATAATGTTACTTGGAGACAAACTTCAGGAAACTCAAGGTTTTCTGGGTCCAGGGTGCCTTGTTCCTTGCAGCTGCTGTGCTGTAATTGCTGGGTCTTTACTTGTGTCTAATAGCAGATTCTTAGCCAAATTCACCCAATTTAGCCAATAAACATTTTGTAATACCCACAGAGAAGGTAAAATAACTTGATTTTCCCTTTATGTACTGGGGTTGGATTTTGCCTCCAGGTATTCTAGATCTATTTTCCTCGAAGGCAGATGCTATTCTAGAGCTCACTAGAATTACACTACCAACTGTTGACACCAGTTTGTAGTGTTTTTTGTTGCTAGCTTGCAGTGTTCTCCATGGTTCCTAATCTTGCTCACAGTCTCTGAATTCTTGTGTGATGTAAGCCAGAGTGTTTATTGTTCATGTCTCTCCCATGCAGTGTATGTGCTGTATATTGTGCAGCATTAGACTAGTGTGTAGTGTAAATGATGTGAGTTACTATAGCTAAAGCATGAGAAGGAGCAGCCAGTATTCAACTTCCTCACATTCCTACCTAAAGGTAGAAAACCTTTTATACACAGCTCTTGCCTGGTTGTGAAGTACTTTTGGCTTAGGTTCTGCATTTTCCCTTTTGTTTGGGTGCTGAACCCCTACACACCAAAGTTGGTCAGTCTGTCTGACCTGATATTCCTGCCAGATCTGCTCCCCAATACAGATTGCTCAGAAATTCCTGAGCAACCCCCTGTATAAAGCCAATGTCCATCAGCACCTTGATTATCAATTAAAATTTTATTATTTATCATCGGTAAAAATGTAAAAATATAATTATACATTTTATTTATTCTTAATTTAATAAATGCCTACCCTTAGGAAAGTATTTACATAAATATTTTTAAAGCTATTTTCCCTGTGTATTTCATTACTTTCCCTGTGTGCTTGTTCCAGTACAGATTTGCTATTCATGCTCTTCTCCAAGTCACTTCAGGTAGAGCTTTTGCTCCTGCAGCTACAATATCAGCAGAGCAATCACATGCTGCAGTCTATCTCCAGCTCTGATACAAATTCCTCCACAAACTCAGCCAAATCCTTTCATCTTTCAATGCCCTGTTGGTAATCTGTGAAATGGCACATTTCTATCATGGTGCTTTTTACCTCTTCTAAACAGCATGTGCAACCTGTGCTAAATTACAGGCTAGAGCGTATTAAAAGCAGTAGTCATGGTCTGAAATGGCTTGTGACCTTCCAATTGAGTGCAGTGGGGCAGGGTACAACTGCTCAGGGGTTTGGTACAATTTCCTGTACATTGAAGTCTCACCTTTGCTTCCTTGTGTTAATTGGCTTTGCTTTGCTTTGTTTTTAATGCAAATCATGTTGGGGCACTGTGGCTCAGCACTGCTGCCATGGCCAGAGGCTGCAGCTGTGCTGGACTGGGCTCTCTGTCGTGTCCAGCTGTCTGTGCCATGGCTCCCACTTCCAAAGTGTGTAGAAAATTGTTCTTTGACAGCATTGCAAATGTCTGAGGTTGGGTTTGGGGAGGACTTTTGCTTATGGCAGTTTCCCAAGGAGGTTTGTGCCCACCCATGGTTGTAGGAGTACTCATCCCTCTGTCTTACTGCAGTCCCTGTACTATGGGGTGTAGGAAATCCCCCAGTGCTTGATAGCCTATATATTTTTTTTATTTTTTAACAAAATGTAGCCCCTTTGTGGCAGCAGCAGGTGCTGTTTGTGACTATGATTTACTTTTTTAGTTACCTCTCTCCTGGATTTAATTGACTTTCCTTTTCCTGGCACATGCATGTTTTTCAGCAATCCCAAATTTCCCTGTCACCCCAGCAGCACTTGCAGCTGCCTGAGCAGGGGCGCAGCCCCCTGGGTATGGCAAGTGGCACATGGGCTTGGGAGCTCTTCTCTATTTACATCAAAGAAAGCCTATCTAGCATCACCTTCCTCAAAAGAATTAGTTTAAATATTTGCTGTGCAGCAGGAGATTTTGAGCAACTTTGAAAGACTAGAGCAGGTGGGGCAATAGCATTTTTTGTTTCTGCAGAGTATCAGGATTGTTATTCCATCCTTTTCCCTGGAAGCACACACTGTTGGATGTTGGATGTTGATTGGGTCCTGCAGCTCCTGGAACCTGTTGTGTCATGGAATGTCCATGTGGACATCCAGTGTGGAGGAGGAAGCACAGTGTGTGGCTCCTCAGACGACGGAGAGGCTGGCTCACAAGTAACCATGGCAACCAGGCTGGCATTTACATACCAAAACCAGCCCAAATGCACTGCCCTCAGCCCACTGGGAGATGACTTGTTCCCTAGGGAATGCTGACAACAGTGCCTATCACAAGTAGGGAAGGATATTTCTCCCTGCTCTGTCTGCTGCAGCAGCAGAAAAGATTTCTGGTAAGAAATGAGAGTAACAGCTTCCAGTGGAAAAGGGGAGATTTGAGTTTCAAGTTGGAGAAACACTGAAACATTGGACATTGAAGGCAGGCAGGAGGGAAGGCAGGTGGGCAGGAGTCACCCACTTCCAGAACCTGCTAATTCAAAGGAAAAGAAATGTAGCTTTTGGGACATTGGTTGTTTCATTCCCACAGTGCCAACAGACAAGAGTGTACAACACACAGATTTCCAAGTCATATGAGCCCTCATTTCCAGCATCAAGGCCAAAGTTTGATTATGGATAGTTCACGTCTCAGACGCTTGATCACAGTGAAATATCCACTAGAAATCATTGCAAATAGTCATGTAAATCAGATCAAAATGAGTCTTAAAGGAAGGTTTATATGCAGCAGAAATGAAAGGAGAACTTTCTGATTATTCCAAATCCAGTTTTAATTAACACTTAGTCCTACTCTGCCTTTTTTTTTTTCATTCCTGAGACATCTCTAGTGTGATGGCAGTTATAATTGAACTGAATGGGAGACACACAAAAATAAACTATTGCAAATACTCTGTCTGCTCAAAGAGATTCTCCTGATTCACACTGGCACCTTTGTCAGGTAATGGGGCAAAAGATGACTGTTAAACCATTTCTTTTCACTTGTCTCACACTAATACCCAATTCTAACAGAAAACATAATGGGATAGAATTTCAAGAGAAGGAGTTTCTCCTGCAAAATATTTTTCAAAAAGGTTGAAAATTTGGTTGAAATACAGAAGCAGATTTACTAACATCTTTCTGTTTCCATGTGCTTTCTGTCAGTAGACAAATCTGTCAAATCTGTATGCAAATAGATACAAAGGACACACAACCTGAGGAATAAAACACTGCTCCAAGTGTGAAGTCAAACCATGATCATCAGCCCTGGCAGGTGGAAATTGCTTTTTCCATGTTATTGGGTGGAGTAAAAAACAGAATTTACATTGGTCCTTACTATTCCAGATTCCTTTATAGTCACACCTGCATAGACTAGAGAGAGCAACAAAAATCAAAGCCAGACTGATAAGCCCTGTCAGTTCCTCGTACAGCAAAGATATGTCTGTCAGTGTGATGAAGAGCTTTTTTTTTTCCTGTAAAGAGAGTGAAAAGCTGCCACTGAACTCCACAATTCCTGGTTTTACAGCATTTTGTCCCAGGATTGGTTTCTAGGAGACGGGTCCAAAATGCTTGACCAGGCAGCTCCAGGCAGCTCAGAACTTTCAAGATGTGTTTGCAGCAAACACTCTCTGTGCCACAACAGCTTCTGTAAAGATAATGCCAGAGACAAGGAGCAAATCCCAGGTGCTTCGACATCCTCCTGAGAAGGAGGCCAAGCTTTTCCTCAAAAATGACACATTTCAGCTAAAACTGTTAGTGACTTGGGGAGCAGCTGACACACAAACCTGTGCTGAGGGTCAGGTTCCACGTGAGCACCAGCAGCTATTCCCATAGCCCATCACTCTGGCTCATTACAGCATTGATTTGTGCTATGCCTCACAGCCCCAGACTTGCTCCTACAAGCAGCAAACTCTTCCTATTTTTAGCTACACTATCAATATTTTTTTTTTCCAATATAATTTCTGCCTGGTTTGATCCTAATTAAGCACCTTAGCTGCACTTTCCGGGTTATGTCAAGGGGAAAATTCCCTTTGATCAATATTTTGTCTCTGCCTATTTTATTCTCGTCTTCACTGCCACATTCAGCCTGAAATTCAAACAAGCCTCCAGCAAGGTAGCACAGCTTGGAGCAGTTACTGCACAGCTACATCCTTTGTGGTGTCCAGGAAAGAGAAGACTGCCATGAATTAGGTCTTACCTGGCTGTGGCACTGACAGCTGGTGTCTCTGCTCCTGCGAATTATTTAGGTTGTTGCATTGCAGGATCTACATAATGACAAACAAAAAAGCAAATTTGACCTTTTAACATGGAATAAGTTAAAGTACATGTGCAGGGTTGAAAGACAGCCCATGTCATGCTGTTAGAAGCAACTGTAATAGTGACAGTAAGCAAAGCTCATTCTCACTGTGCTCAGCAGCCCCTGTGTTTAACTGTGCTGCAGCTTTCATTTTTCTCCACAAAAACCAAGGGATCATTTAAATAACAGCTTATACTGTTTTAAACAATTCCCTTTCCCTATGTGTATTACACAATTATAAAGCATTTTACTCTGTAACTGAGATACTAATTCGTCACTGCCTTTATCACATACTTTAGTAAAAGGCAAGGCTGGTAAGGAAGGGCAGACCTTGGAAGAGTTGCAGATGAGTGTAACAGCAAGGTAAGAGGCCTCACACCTTTGGATTTTTTTATCAGTTCTTGAAGCTAATCAAATTTTTTCCTGGCATAAGGCCATGAAAGTCACCCCAGGGAGGAGATTGGACTTGTTGCTGATCAAGGTTTTAATATAAAATAACAGTTTTGCCTTTGAATTGATACCACAACAATGGAAAAAGGCTAAAAAAAAGTGTCAAGACAATAAATTTATTGCTTTTCCTATCCCAAGTTCTGTTACAAACGAAGCTGTCATGGCTAAGTTTGAAAATGTGTTATCTATACCAATGTGGGGGGTTTTCCACTTTTTCTGTAAAGTGCTGTAGTTCCATGGCCCGACAGATCTTCCCCTCACTGAAGCACTGCAGACCAGGATGAACCAATCTTTTCCTGATGGCACTGTTGTGTAGCTCCTGGAATAGCTGCAGTTCTGTAATGATGGAAATCCTTATAAAAATTAGTAATTAATAATTAATAATCAAGCAGCAAAACTATTGAAATTAAAATAGGAATGACACTGGAATTCATAAAAGAGCTGCAAAATTACTCAGGATTTCTTTTTTCTTTGATTGATGGTGTAATTTACTGGGACCCAAGGCATGTTGGCTGTATTGCAGAGCAGCTATACACAGACACTGTGAGAACAGCTCTGGCTGTAGCTATGGCTCATGCAGCACCTCTTGAGCTCATTGATCCAGTGTGTCCAACCAAGCCACCTGTATGGTTTGGCTTGTCAAAAGAGGATGCATGGAATTATTTTAGGCTGTAAACAAATGTAGGAAATTACTTGAAAGAATATCTTGGTATCTGGAAAGCCAAAAGAAGGTGAAGCGTGTATGGTGATCAGGAGAGAAAGAGAACCTCAGAATGCATCCAAAGCATTTCTGTGCTGGGGAATTTTTTCAGTGCTTCCAAGCATGTACAGATTGAACAGCCCCACAAAGCCCCCCAGAAGAGCAAGATAGAGATTAAATACAATTTAAGAGTTACATTTACTGTATTTAGTGTAATACACATATGCTGCTGTTGGACTGAATTGGTTTATAGCACCAGAGCACCTGAGATCTTTGGCTGCAATGTAATTGAAACAGACTTAATAATTTTATAAATATAAATGTTTTTGTCCACGGGTTTGTTAATGCATAGTTAAGTGCCATTCAGGAATATGTCCTGTAAGAATAATGTAGCCCTTCTGTCTCCCTCTGCCCTCATGATCTCTTCACAAAGCCTTGAGACCACCAGCCCTGCTAAGGAGGCTCCAGCACACACAGCTCCATTTGGAATGCCCAACTTCCCTGTGCTGTATCCCTGCATGCAGCAGAGGAAAATTGGGAAATATCCTGCAATACACAGCAGGGGCTTTATGAATCAGTTTTTCTTTCTTCCCTACTTGGTTCCATGCCCTTGGTACCACAGACCCATTTTCTTAACTTGATGCATTGGATGCTGAGTGCCCCTGGGCAAGACCAGCAAGAGAAAACATGTAGCCTGGTACTCATTCAAAGGCTGTTGATGGGTTCAGCTTCTGCAATTGAAGATTCATCAGTTTCTTTTTCCACGAGAATGTATTTGACTGCAGTATGTGGAAAGTAGAGCAATAGGTACCAATTATATCCTAGCAAAGCCTGTGGCTGCATACAGAATCTCTGCTGTGGTGGGATGGTATTGAGCTTCCTGGTAGATTGCCAGAATTTAGAGAGATTAGCTATGAATTCTCCCACAAAGCCATGTGTTGCTGCCTCAGAGGAGGATGTTGCACCCTCCTCCACCACGCACAGGGAAAGCACACCTTGCTCCACAGAGCTGACGCACACAGCTCAGGAACCTGCACTTAAAAACCCAAACAAACTCCAAAATATCTTCTTAGGGCTCACCATTGCAATGTGCCACAACCAAGCTGGCCAGCGTGGAGCCCTCTGCTCTGTCTATTCAGGAGCTTGGAGCTGCAGCTGACTTGCTTCCAGATCATTCTGAACACAGACATGAGCTAGTACACAAACTTTTTAAAGGTTTATGAGTCATCTTGTTCTTGTACAAAGATGCCCTTGATATTCTGCTGCCTTAACAGCAGCACCAGTATTATATCATGAGGCATAGCTTCCCCCACACCTGCAGCTCAGCCACCACCTGGAGAGCAGTGCTGTAAAACACCACACAGAGGGAATAAACCGGGAAGAGAAAACTCTGGGGTGGGGGCACAGTACACCAAAGCATGTCTATCGAAGTAATACCAGGACATGAGTCAATAAGCTCTGATCTACAGTGCAGCTCCAACTTCCACGTGGAGATGTGCGAAATGAACTGCCTGGAAGAACAGGTTATTGGGAGGGGAGGAAATGGGCGATTTGAACCATATAACAAGAGAGAACCTTGATTTATTCACTCTGTGAGGTAGCTGGAGCCAGCACAGCTGAACTCAAACAGGAGGATATGAGACCTAGAACACAGCAGTGTAATGGAGGGAGTTGGGTGAAATAAAATTGTCAGAGAAGAACTAAAGAACATATTAATTAAGGATTAATATTAAATGAAGGTGAGGGAAGTTGGAAATGGTAAATTCAGCCCCAAAGGTTTGTAAGGAAGTGGCAGTATATGGCCTGGTGGAACGCAAGGAGAGCAAGACCATGCTGGTGCTTTTTCTACATTCATCATACAGGAAATAAACTGGACGCAAGCCTGAAGTAGAGCAAGAAAAATACTATATACAAGAAACAAAACAAAACCTTCCATATTTAGTTCATTTCAGCATCACATAGAATTTGCCTTAAAGAGCAAAACTCCTATGCCTGTCAAAGCTACACCAGAGGATAGAGCAATAGCAACAGTGGGAAACAAAACCACCACTGCACTCAAGTGAGAGACAAAGGATCTCTGCAGGCCATGGGTTTAAGGGGGTTATTTAAAATTTAGAGCAGCACTGATGAGGGCAGATTAAGGACAGCAAGGCTGGACAACCAGGAAGGCACCACAGCAGAAAAGGAGGTCAGTGTGGCCTTGGGTGCTCTCTCAGGCACACATCCTTCACAGCTAAATACTGCTTGCCCATCCCTTTTAGTACCTGTGATGGGAACTTCTGCATAAACTGTAGCAGTGGGATGTCAGTCCCACCTGACAGCCATGAGCTGGAGATCTGTCCTTGGCTATTTTTTGAGGCAACTTTAGAGAGAAGGTCATAACTGGAGAGCCAAGTACACTGCCCAGAGGAAAAAAGGAGGTTAGTTATGGCATTTCAAAGAGAAATATTCAAAGCTTCTGCATATAAAATATTAATAAGCTGACCAAACATTTGAAAGCTGAATAAATAACCTTTCTCTGGCGAAAGAAAGATGAATGATGTGAAACAAAATAAGGGCATCCATCCAGCAAGGAGAAGGAAAAGATAAGCTGTTTTCCTCTCTAAACTTCCCTAGCTTTCATTAGAGGTCACACAGTTCAAAGAGGATTGAGTTCAAACAGGACTTGAGCATTTGAGTCCAACCTTGATCACAACACACGGTTCTTGGGAAGCACAAAGTAGGAAATTATCAGTCCTACTCCAAGATAAGGTGACATATTAAAAGGCACAGGCCTCATCCTGCACCCTGGGCGCACAGGGTTTGAGCTTCCTCCCTGTACCTCTGGCAGGCACTGCTCTCCACCCGTGGGAGCTGTGCAGGCAGCTTGTCCTTTCCAGCCACCTTTGTAATCTTCTGAATGGCAATGAAAATACACTCAATTCCCACCCATCAACAGGCAATTTCACCCATGCCTTAGAAACTGGCCTCACTGCTACCTGCACCCCCAGCAATCTTCCATTTTGTTGCTCACTCTTGAGCAAGTCCCATGAATCTCCAACGGAAGGAGTGCTCCCCTCCTTCTACAAGGTCCCATCTGTCCTCTGCCTTAACATAGAGCAAAACAGGGCTCTGCCACAGGGATATTAACTATCAGGTGGTTTTCCACACAGAAGGGAAACACAATGCCCAGAGGAGATGGAAAGACACAACCCAAACAGGGAGATCCAGACATCTGCAAGCCCTGTCCCTTAGTGCTTGATCAGGCAGCAATGCTGGAGTTATTTATTCAAATAACTCTTTTAATTTGAATTACAGTTGAATCCTTCAAATAGCTGAGCCCAACCTGCCCTTTTAAGGCTTGAACATGCACAGTGAGTCAGGCCTGTCTGTAAAAGCAGTGAATTGAATATTCTTATCAGCTTCTTGGGATGCTTTTTTTCTCCTGAGGTCAAACAGTGGCAACTGATTATGCAGCAGCTCCTTTCCTGAGCTGGGGGAAAAAACAGCCTGTTAGCACACAGTACCACTGGCACACTCAATCCCCACAAAACCCTCTCATTTCCAAACATCAGCTGACTCACAACTGCACACTGGATGGAGAAACAGCCTATATGGGGAGGGGAATGATATACAATATATGCACAATAGCAAACAGCCCGTGAGTCATTCCCAAATCTGTCAGACACGAACTTCACAGACAGTCCCTGCCAGGGAACACGAAGGTGCTGCTTGAAAAGTGCTTTAGAAATACTCAGGGGACGTGATCACACTTCAGCCTGTTCACCAAAAGGTATCATTTGGCAATATCAAGGTTCAGAAAACATCAGGCTAATGCATTTACCTTCTGAAGGCTTTCTTTGCCATAGTTAGGAAATAGAGAGTCCCACCCAGCCTTGCAAGAATAGTACCTCAGATATGCTTAGATGAAGCTGCCTGCAAAATTACCACAAAAATTGAATTATCCTGATGATAACCTATGGGTAAACAGGCCATCAGGGTGTTTAAACCCATAAGAGCTTCCTAGTGATGCTCCTATGACTGAGCTGGGGCAGGTTCTCTCACAGACAGCCTGGCAAAATCCACACTTGTGCCTTCAATCACAGGGTTTCACATTGCAAGGTGGTGTCAGACAGTATGGTACAGATCATTCTCCCCCATATCTTACCCATTCCATGTGGCTTCTACCAGTGCAAAGGCTGTTGTCACCCACCTCACAGGGAAACAGGCATAGTTTCTTGGGCCATGCCGTAAGGCACTGTAACAGGACTCAGTCCTCCTGCAGGTCCATTTCCACCCAGTGGAGCTGCTGCTCTCTTTCTTCACAGGCTTTGTTTACTTAGCGCCCTAGGATGAAAAATGCTCTACATAAATAAAGGTTTTTCTTCTGGAACAATTCAAATTAAGATCTATGTTGGAGCATGCAATTATCCTACACATGTCTGAAATCAAGGAGAGCCATCAGATGTGTATCCTTAACTGGGTATTATTTTCACAGTATATAATTTTCAGATCACATACATCAATATTCTAATTAGGCCATGGAAGCAGAGGGTATCTTTATTTACACACAGTTCTTTTAACTCACCAAAGTGCTGTAATTTCCCTTCTCCTTGGTAATTATTTTTCTCTCCAAACCTACATCGTTACAGTGACTCCATGGCTGTGTCTTGTGTCTGGGATGGCTGTGAAAGCTCTGCCTGCTGCAGGGGCCATTTCAGTTGGGAAATCAAATCTAATTGCAGGCACTGTTCCTGTGAAGCTTGTTAGATGGAAACCTTGGTAGAGGAACACAAGAGCCAAAATAGTTTTCTTTCAGAAAAGGTGACTAAGATAAGTACACACTATGACTTCTTTGTCCTCTGTTTTCAGTGGCTAGGAAGCACTCAGGTCATGTCAGCAATTTGTTTTCAACAGGAAGACTTGTTTGTTTCTTTTCCTGTGAAAAATGCCATCTTAGAGTCAAGAGCTTTTAGATTTCAAGGGAAATGCACAAATGCCACAAAATGTTTTCACTCATTAGTAACACCAAAATCAGTGTCCTACTGTCAGCAGCCGTACACATCTAACAGAGTAGCCACAAGCCTGCTCAGCTAAGAGGTAAGTTTTATTTTTGATTCTGTCCATGTCCTAGTGCTGTGGAGCCTGAGACTGTCAGTGTCAGCTGTGCACTTTGGGTGTGATGAATAGTCTTTATTGGAAACTGGCTTAAGACAAAAACTGCTCAAGAAAGCAAAAGTAACACAAGAAAAAGGACAGAAAATAAAGATGAGCAGAAAGTGATGCATTTTTTTTCTTGGCAAAGCCGCTATACTGAGTTTTCCCTGTGATTAACTACAGTATAGAGGGGTTTATGGGCTTGTCCTCATATTTTCATTCCAGCACCTATGAAAACCACATGTGCAAAGGGAAATATAATCAGCTTGAAGAGGGGGATTCTTTCACTGAGTACCACAACAATGCACAAATCGCCACTTCAGATGGATCCATTGCAGAAGATTTCATAGCTCCTTTTCTGTCTTTCAGCTGTTGTACTGATGTTTTCACTGACGCTTGCCCTGACCCTTCTGCAATCTGTTCCTTTGCCTACAGAGCTTTGGGCTCACAGAGTTCTCTAGAATGACCTCACCGCTGTCCTTGCCACAATGTGTGTGTCTCGCAGAGGAGCCCTTTGCTCTGACAGTGCCATGAAGCAGAGCTCAGCGCTCAGTAAATCCATGTCTCTCTTGCAGTGAGGTAACTTTGTGGAAACTCTGTCTAAACAGTCTCCAAGATTCAACCCATGCAGAGCATCTGTCTGTTCACAAATGAAACTGTTTCCTTTCAAGAAAAATGACTAATGATAACAAAGTGAATTGAAACTATGTATGTATTTTGGCAAGTTGCTTTGTGAAGAATAAAGGTACTTCAAATCATGTCACAGGAGTGTGCCAATTCCAACACTGAAAATAAAAGCAAAAAAGTCTTTTGAGTAGCCTAAACATTTCTACCAATGTTCTTAAATAAAGACTTGGATTTGTCTTTCAATGTCCTGTGCCTTTTCACTTACAAATATCATAGAACCATAGTATTCCAGACTGTGGGTTGGAAGGGACATTAAAGCTCATCTAGCTCCACCCCCTGCCATGGGACACCTTCCACTAGCCCAGGTTGCTCCAAGCCCTGTCCAACCTGGCCTGGAACACTCTCAGGGATGGGGCAGCCACAGCTTCACTGGGCAGCCCGTGCCAGTGCCTCACCACCCTCACAGGGAAGAATTTCTTCTTAACATTGACTTTAAATCCACCCTCTTTCAGCTTAAAGACATTCTCCCTTGTCCTATCATTACGTGCTGTAGTAAGTCCCTCTCCAGCTTGCAGAAGATACCTTTCTGTTGTTTTTAAAGAATGTTCTTGCAATCAAAACAAGACCTTCCATTTTAGTTTGACTTGAAGCTATTCTTGAATTTTTTTTGCAATTATTATGACATTCATAGCTTCCAGTGAGCTGAAAAATAACTTTCCAAACAGCTCTGAATCACTTATTGTTATTCTGCAAGTCTGGCTCGTACAGATGTTTCTGAATCTTCTGCTGGGAGTCTCTGATCACCAGAATGAAATGATCAATTGCTCTAATTTAGCTTTTAAACCCAATTGAACCAAGATTCTCTATGATGCCCTTGTTCAGGGTTTTCCAAACAGCCTCTTAGAAGAGGAGGAGAAAGGTACTTTTAATAAGAGGTGGCTGCAACACAGCAGGCCAATTACCTGCGGTTTAACATCACAGTAGTGGAGTCACTGCTAATAACAAAGTCAATTTGTAAATCCATTAAAACTGCCTGATTTGCTATATAAAAAGTAATGGGTTTGTCCAAGAAGAAAAGATGTTTGTTTCAACAAGACAGGGAAGAGAGTTGTTCTTGTGATTACTGTCCTTTTTGCCCCTTCTGCTTACACAACCCACAAGATCTGTAAATGTTCTTACTTTCAGCAGCTTTCTGGGACCAGACTCTGCCCTCAGCTGTTCTCATGAAAACCTGCTTAAAGCAAGAATTGAACCAACATCCAATTAAGGGCAGGAGCTGACCCAGATGTGTTCATTTTTTTTTGCAGGAATTCAAGCAGAAATGGGAATAAGGAGCAGAGGACTCCCACGTTGCCATGGGCTTTGCTCACTGCTGGCCTTGCCGAAACCTGGAGGGGTGTTGCCCCATCTGAGCCGCCAACACCACAGGCTGCGACCAGCTCCTGCAGGTATGTCCTCTCCAGAGTTTATTTATGGTGCCCAACACAGCTGTCCTCACAGGCAGGACTCACAAATGGTTCTGTAGTGCTGACAGTGGTGCTAACAGAATAACTACTCAGAGTCCAGCACAGCTATAGCTATTGACTGCAGAGAGTCTGTATTCAGAACATCACCCTGAAGATTCTGAAGGCAAATATCAAAAACCTAGATCATTTTACATGTCTTTCAGCAGAAATCTTTGAGCCTTGCAAACCCAATTATAGGAGTGAATGATACAGACATCTGATAGGGTAATTACTCTTAATTAGATTTTGACATAATCATTGGGAGACAGGCATTTGACTCATATGGAGAGATGTTCTCATATTAAAATTCACAAAAATGGTAGGTATTGTGTTGAAAAGTCAAATACAGCAGTGTAGTACTAAGAGAGATGAATCCACACAAGCAAGACACAAGCTGCTCTGAAGCCACCTCAGCTCTTTCCAACCCTGAGAAGCCTCTTCTGGCCCATGGTCAGTGCAGCAGCAATGCTGTGTTGCAGTCTCCTCCTTCCAGCCTCTCTGCTAAATATCCTATGGATATTTCAGACTCACATTCCCATTGTCCTCACAATCCTGTTTCCTGCTATATGCCCTCCTCATCACAGTTTTTGTGCCAGTCTGTACCTTACCCCACATTGAAAACCAGCAGTGCTTGCTGACACCTGCAGTAAACCAACTCAAGCACTCACTAACAAGGATGGAAACAAGAAAGGAGCTCCCTAGTTATTCCAGGTGAGTGCCAGGCCATGTGCTGCCTGTCCCACAGACAATAAGCTGTCTGCTGGGAGGGACATTGCCACCTTTTCTTACAAACAGTAGAGCCAACACTGTTGGAATGTCACAAAAGAAACCCCAGCAGGTACTCATTTCTTAGTCCTAGACTAGACAATCAGAGACAGGGAAAAACAGAGGGGGGAAGTTAGTTTTAGTCAGAAAATAAGAAGAGAACGCTTCAAGCTTTCCTTCATCTTTGCCTTATGGCAAAGAGGAATTTACCACTTCTTCATCATGGAACAGAGCTATAATTTCATGGGAACTAAAAATAGCATTGACCTGGTCTTTGCTCTTCATGCCTGCATTCTAATTTCCAATTTCCTTCCTTTATGCCTTTTGCTTGAATAAATTGCACAGAGTGGTTGGCTTAATGTTTCCTTCTTCATGAAGATCCCTCTCGAGGGAGCACAGCCTCCTCAGCCATTGCATTTTTGGCTTTGAATAGCTGAGAGCCACATTAGCATCCCCTTGACTGGAGCTCGGCCTGGGGCATTGCCCTGTCAGTTCTCCCTTTCTTTCCTCTGCCTCCTGACCAGCCTTTGGTAATCCTTCTATTTGAGACTTCCCTTTCAAGTGGCTGAATTTTCCTTTAGCCCATTTGCACTCTCTAAAGAAGATTAGCACTGGGGAATCATCCACATTCACATTTTCTCTTTCTCCCGTTTCCCTCCCACATTCACGAGTCTTAAGTAGGGATCACTGATCTTTTACTTCCCAGTATCCCAGTGGTGTCCACCAGCCTCCTCCCATTTTCTGCACTAAGGAGCTGACCAGTACATCATAAAACAGGACTTGTGACATGGTTTTTATTCTAATAAAAGTGCTTTGATCAGGCCAAAAGCACCAAATTGTAAGCCCACAGTGAAGGCAGCTCTAACTGAAAGGCTCCTTCATGTTGGAGAAGATCTGCAGGCAAAGCACATGGCCAAAGTTGGGTTACTCCAGGTCTGAAAGGAATACAGAATGTTCAATGGGAATGGTCAATAATGTGCAGTGACTTAGTCCTTCATTGAATGAGAATATATCTCTCTATGTGTGTGTATATGTATTTGTTACCTAACAATTCTCTAGTGATTCCTGTGAGAGGCAAAGGCATCAAACACAGGAACAGGAAAGAGAGAAGCAGGTCCCTTTGCTCTGCACTTGCTATGTAGCAGAGCAAGGCAAACTGACATATTTGGAAACCTAGACCTTCACCAAAGTAGCCCCCCCAAGGCATCCTCTGGTTCCAGACTGGAGATGGTAATTTTCCTGAGCAATCTCCAGGTCTCTACCACGCAGCAGGTCCAAATATTCTGCTTGCAGGGAGCATCTGGAAAATAAAGAGTGACCTATGCACATACACTTAAACCCTGAAATAAACGAACCTGCAATCTTTCCATGTCCTGCAGTGAAATAGAACAAGTTTTATCTCCTGTGATTAAATTAGTGCTTGGCCTGCAAAAAACTTGTAATGTATGATTTCCCTGGATTACTTCTGTGTAAAACACTTATTTTCTCTCTAATTTCTCAGCTGCAGCTAGACTCCCTTTCTGGGAAATGATCATTTACTCTGATACATGTTGCTCTGCAGATTACATCATCTCCAAGAGTTTTTCAGTCATTGCAGCCCTTACTTGTACTTCTGTTTTCTATTGCATTTTGCTGCTGCCACCCTAACGTATTATAGGAGCCAAATTATCCAAGGTAACTATCAAAGGGGAGACACTCAGGTACATGCATTTGCTCAGATTTCCCCATTTCACAGTAGATACTCACATTTTTCAAGAGATCAATGGATAATCCTATTTTTGTTTGCTTTGCATCCTCAGTGCAGCGTTTCCATCTTATTCCCATAGCATACAAAAGGCTCAATTCTTATTTACCTACAATGGAGCAACAGGTGAATGTTTATGCACAGGCTTCAAGAAGGTTTAAAATAAGACAAAACAAACTCTTCTCTGACAGCAAACATGGAAATAATAAATTGTCTTGACACAGAGCAGTGGTCATGGCCAGTGGACCACTTTGCCTCATTTCTATGTCCCAAAACCTAGTGCAACATCTTCCTGCCTATGCTGGCACAACCCTGGCATGGCACACATTGCCAGCAGTTGCTCTTTGCTGCAGAATTGGCAGTTCAAAGGTGTAAAGCTCTATTTCTGCACTAACCTGATTTTGGATGGATTATATAACGTTTGCAGATAGGTATTCACCAGCACAGGCTGACAGCATTTCATCTTGCACAGTTCCAGAGCAGAAACTAATGAGAAATTTTAGAAAGAAGATGAAAAGGAAGGAAGGAGATAAAAGAAACATATTTTTTCTTTTAAAAAACAAACAAACCCCAAAACAACAACAAACAACACGTAGAACAACTAGAAAGTAAAAGAAAGCACGTTTTTCTGAAACCCTTTGTGGTTTTTGTTCCTGAGGTGTATGTGCTGGTATTTGTCTCCATGAGTTTTCTTACCCTTCTCACTAACTCTGCAATATCAACTCCTCTAACTGCAGAGAGCAAAACCCAAAGTACATTAAATTTGATTTCTCCTTTGAGTCCATTTTCTCAGCATAACTTTGCAGATTGTATTATTTACCATTAAACAATGTTACATTCAATGCTTCAGGAGACATTTTCTCCAGTAAGTTTTGTTTGTCACTCTAAGCTGAAGCTGCTGACCTTAGAGCAGAGAGGATTTTGAGAGCAGTCAGCAGAAATGTCACTAGGTGTAAGTAACTCTTCCATAATAAATACAGAAAAGTCTATCTAATTGGCATAGCTCGGGTAGGATTGGAGAGGTGGCAGCTAAGGGCTGTCCTGTCCATGTAATACAGGGACTGGGGAACGTGGTTGCCAGTGGGAAGTGAAGGGAGGCTGTAAAGAACATGTCATGTTGTTCATCTGTTACCCCATCACACCTATTATAGAGATGGGGAGAGCAAAGGGCTGAAGTTATTTTTCTTATGTGTCCTGACTCCATTTTTGACCAGGGAAGAGAAGGAGGCCATGGAGTGCTTCAGGTACATTTCTTATGATTAAAGCACAAGCTAATGATGTCAAATAATATTACTTCAACAACTTCTGCAAACTCATCTCTCATACTCTTGGCTGAACCTGTTTTGCATTCAGTAACCTTCTCTCAGGCTGACTTTGAGATGTAAAATGCTACATAGTTTTGAGTCTCGGAGGACCAAAATGGTTACAGTATCGTAGAGAAGAGAGTGGGAAGAGATCCTGCCTGGTCAAGTCAGTGATTCCCTCTTCCTCCTCAAGGCAGAATCAGCTGTGCTAAATCAATCCTGACATTGTTTGCCTAAAGTAAACTGAAAAACCAAGCATAAGACCTTAAATATGCAATGCCAGAGTCTGGTCTTCAATACCTCCCTGTGGACAACTGTCCCACAGTCCCTGTGCAGCCCCAGTGTGAGCTGAGCCAGACAGCAGAGGATCCCCTTGCTGCAGTAGTTTGCAGGTGTTGGAGACTTCAAAGCAGGACAACCACAAGGTTAGTAGTTTCCAGGTTAGAAACGAGGCTAAACATTTAGGGCTTACAATTTGCATTCTGGAATTTTCCTCCCATATTCTCAGAATGAGTTTATAATTTCTCTGCTAAACAAGGAAATTCTTAATCCTTGTGTAAACCTTTTGATCTTTCAGGATTCTCATTTATTTTAGTCCCTCACAGTTTAAAAGCAACAGTGAATGAAAGCCCCATATTTTTCCATTGCTGTGTTATAGCAGTTAACTGTATGTCTTCAAGGCTGCTAA
>NW_008653647.1:74648-104811 GCF_000695815.1 Acanthisitta chloris | reverse complement strand
GAGTAGTGTTGAAATGTCATTTAAAATTACCCAAAACACACTCAGCTGGAGATGATAAGAAGGTTAAAAAGTTAAAGCAGTAAGAAAAAAGCTGATGAAAAATGGGAAATTGGACCAGTTGTTGATAAAACAAATCAGTCTTGGTATATCCACAGACTGAGGGGAAATCTTGGGCCCTTTCAATTGAACTCATAGTGTTTGAACATTTGTGGACCATCTTGACACTTTCCATTGTCCCTTTATAAAGTGACTTTGAACCAATGCTTGTCACAGGGTCAAATACTTTCCTCTTCTCAACAGGAGAGAAAAGCAAGCACCAAACAGATTTTTGCTCCCAAGTGCTTACGCATTAAGCTGTTCAGTCACTTGGACATTCAAGAATATGTTATCCCTCTCTTCTGTAACAATATCTGCTAAATTATCTTGCCTGTCCCTGTATGGGAGAGAGCTTGGACAGAGGCCAGGCACCAGCTGAGAGCTCTCCCTGCCAAGTCTGTCAAGTAAATTGATTTTCCTCCAAGACCTTTGGGCCCCTTTGAGCAAAAAGAAACCATATTTCATCTCCTTTTTGCTCAAAAGTCTTGGAGCAAAAGGCTCAAGTCTGGACTAGAGGACACCAAGTGCCACCCAGGGACCACTGGTCACCTACAGAACTTTTGGATGTGGCCCAAGTTTGGGCTGTCTTGACAGCACAAGCCACTTGCCCAGATAGCTGCATATCTCTGCTCCTGGAGCTGAAAGCTTGTGTAGACAGCAATGTTGTATCAGTGGCAGCCGATGAAGGATCAGCTGGGAAGGATTCTCACTCACTTCTGAGATATAAACGCATTGCTCTGCCTGCTTGTTGACTGCAGATATTTTTAAGGTACTGTGCTTGGGTTTTTTTTATATCCCTTTCCATCATACAGCTGTTCCTCAGTTCATAAACAGTTCTGGAAATCCATAAAAATTAGTAGGCTTGTAAAAAAGTAAATTGAAGATATTTGTTGCACCAGGGTAAGCTATAACACATCACTCTGGTGCATCATTGCCTCAAGTGAAAATAACTAGGGAAGATTTATTGTGCACCCTCAAGAACAGGCAGAGGAAATAAAATCTGAAGCCAAAGGTTTTCCACCGAAAACATCAGCATTTCTGCCTTTGCCCGGGCAGCTCTCATGACTTGTCCTGAGTTTTGCAAGAAGAGAAGCATAATAGACATAACAGCTGTCCTAACACCAGAGATGGCACATTTCTGGTTTAAGGACACCAGTGCTTCCACACAAGCTGTGGAGAGCTAATTAATGCGATTTCTTTCATGCAATGGCCATCAGCCCCACATCTGCATCAAAACCCTTGCCCCAGCACAACCCTTTGCTCAGCAGCACCAAATGGGCAAAGAAGAGCAAAGCAATTCCCTAACTTTTACCATTTCCAAAGGGATCGTGTGCATAGTGCTGGCACTGCTCAAACATTGAAATAACCTTTTTGTCCCGATGTTTCACACACAGCTCTGCTCTGACAAAAATCTTCCTATAGTCTTAATGCCTTTTTAATGGGAGTCAATACTAAACACATAATGCTTTAGCAGAAATACAGCTGCTGTGTAAGAAAGGAAGAGAACTACCAATGGCAACCTGTGGTCAGGCTCCAAATGATTTTTTTTCAAACCTAAATGGTTTTGGTTTAATTACAATTATTGGTGCCAATTTCATTAGAACAATCCCTCTGTCTTCCCTGTCTTTCATCTAGACTGCCAGAAATGGAATAAATAAATGTATATTCCAGTGAACAGCAGCATTGCTGTGGAGCTTTCTTCACTGTTCACTGATCTCTGTCTGAGAACTTCGCTCTACTTCATTTTTGCAAGAAAGGAGAACAAGCTATGATGTAATTTACTGTGCTTTGAACACTGCCAAGCTTTGGATCCAAGATTTTGGTTTAGTCTACACCAAAAAAAACCAGCTGTGAAATCTAGGTTTGTATCTGGGCTTAAATGTAAATCACCTCTAGGGAGAGAGAGGGAAAGGTCATTTCATCTCAGCATTTTATCTTTGATTTCCTACCCCCTCAACCAGGAACAGCAACCTGCTAGGTGTGATCAAAATCTTGTTTGGAAGCACTCAGATAAGAATAACCCATCACTGCTTATGTTACAGGCTTAAAATATGATGAAGTATATTATACCTTAATTCCATATGGCTTAATATAAGCTCTAATATTTCCCTTACTGACTGCAAATCCAATCCCTCTAATTTTTCCTTGCCAGGAATAGTTCAGAGTGCTCCAGGTCAAACAGTGTAATCAACTTCAGTAATGCAGTTGCTCCTGAACTCCAACAAGTCTCTCAAAAGTGGCATTGGCAATGGCCAGGGAGGACTGGGGACCTTTACACAAGTTCTGGGGAGTGCTGACCATGCTTTGCTCATGTCCCAAACCCCTCACACTGCCTGGGTTACAATCCATGCGCAAAATGTGCTTTTATTTTTGGTATGCAGTGCCCCAAGCCACTGATCAGGTCAGATACTCTCCCAGATTATGTGTGAAGGGAGTCAACTTTGTCCACCTCCAGACTGGAGAAATACCCGAATTACCTCTAATCTCATCTTCCTGTTGCATTGGTTGTATCATCCTGAGCACACACACACATTTAAATGCAAGACCCGTGGCATTGGTTTGCCTTAAAAGAAGAGAAATCTTGTAATAAGTCTTAAATAATGGCTATCTGAACCATGAGAAAAAATTGGCAGAGATCTGGAAGGCTTAGCAGAGCCCATTTGCACTCCTCACAGCTGGAAACTGGGTACGTTGCTAGCCCCAAATCCACTGGGAGTGCAGGTCAGAGCCTGCAAATAGATTTCTTTGAGACATCCTCTTGTCACTTGCAAAGGGAGAACATTTCTGCTGAGAAATAGGACGGATATAATCCAACTAGTCAGGAATAAGCAGCATCCCTCTTCCACTGCCTCTCACAGACATAGATTCAAGCAGAAAGTTGGTATTCACTTTCATCAAAGCTCTTTTCCTTGACAAAAAAAGTGTGCAAGCAGAGTATAACACCCTGGTACAGAGATCCCCCTTACATACATTGCCTGGTACCTGCTGTTAGCAGTGCCCAAATCCTGCAAGCATGCTGATGACAGCAAGTCACAGCAGAGCAAATCGTGAGAGAACAGGAGCAGAGGATGATCCAAAGCCATGCAATCTGTGGGAAAATTCCTGCTTCCTTCAGTGCATATTGGGTACTCCAAAGTGAGGTGTGCAGGTAACACCTTGGGGTAATCCAAACAGTTCCCCCACAGCGCCTTCACTATAAATATGCAGCTTGGTGAAAACTACACAAATTCCCTTTGCCCTCCAACTTCAGCAGCACCCTATAAGCATACAAAGGAGGAGGTAAAATATTTCTAAGTCACCATTGATTTAACACTATTCAACAGGGAATCCATGTTTGATTTGATGCAGTTTATGGTTCATTATTAAATATGAATACAAATAAATGCTCTTTATCTTCTCTTACATAACAGCCTCTCTAGGGATAATCTTCATACATCAAGGCACAGTTTACCACACCTGGCACCTCAGTAGAGAATTTTGTGGCTGTCCAAGCTGATGGCTGTGTGTTTGCTGGCAGGAGAACAGGAGCCAGCTCAACCCACTCCCACCAGCCCACACTATGGCACTGATGCCAACAGCAGGCCCAAGCAGCACTGCCTGCAATGCATTATTCAACTCATTATTTAATGGACAACACAGAGGGCAGCTCTGCCTAGTGCAAAGGCAAATCAAGGTAATACAAGGTAAATCAAGGCAATTCCTGTGCTTCTCAGGTAATGACAGAATTCACATGTAAAATTGACTTGCAAAAATAGGAGTGGAATGGAAATTGCTGACAGACGTATGCAGGTCAGGCACTGCAGATTCAATGTTTGTGGGGAGAAAAAAACTAAAAACCCACTGTACAGTGTTTTTATTTTTTGCCTTTCAAAAATGTCATGACCTTTTTTCCCCCAAAGTATTCTCCAAGAGCTTTTTGCTTCTGAAGAAAAGACAAAGACTTCCACAGACAGTTCTGTAGAAAGCTCATCACTGTCTCACCAGCAGAACTGATTGCATATGTAATTAGTACTTTTTCCTTTCTTTAGAGACAGCAAGCTGACTGTCTTAAAAAGCTCTTTCCACACCAATGTCTGTCCTGCAGGAAAGGCTTTGCTGAAGCCCGCAATCAATTATGAGGTATAAATCCATGAGCTTCATTACTTCCCTGCTCAGGCAACTGCTCCTCATTCAGCTGCTCTTGCAAAGCTGAGCCCAGGGCAGCTGTAGCTATCTTTTGCCCACCCCAAAGCATCCCTGACCTGCCATCCTGGTGTACTGTTCCCACTGTGGTGCTCAGCATAAGGGAAAAAGTATGGTGTGCTGACCCTGGCTGAAGGCCAGGTGCCCACTGAGCTGCTCTACCATTCCCCTCCTTAGCAGGACAGGATAGGGAAGAAAATCAGACTGGGAAAAAAAAAGTCATGGATCAAGATAAAAAGCAGTTTAATGAAGCAGAAGAAAAGGAAAACAAAAGATTTATTCTGTACTTCCCATGCACAGGTAACATCCAGCCACTTCCCAGGAAGTAGGACTTCAGTATTCATAGGGCCAGAGACAAGTCTCATAACAAATGCCTCCCTCACTCCCTCCTCCCTCTTAGCTTGTATTGCTGATGCCAAAAGGAATGGAATATCCCTTTGGTCAGATTGGGTCAGTTGTCCTGCCTGTATCCTCTCCCAAGGTCTCCAGCCTGCTGGTAAGGGGGAAAGCTGGAAAGAACAGCCCTGATGCTGTGCCAGCACTGCTCAGCAGTACCCAGAACACTGGGGTGGTTCCCAACAGCTTTCTAGCTACCACCACAAAACTCAGCACTAGGGGAAAAATTAACCATCTCAGGCAGACCCAATACAGCCAGAAACTCAACAGGTTTTTAAGAACTATTTGGCTCAAAATTATTTATTGTTTTGTTAATTTTACATATCTATGTGTAACCTTTTGCTTTGAACACTAAAAAAACCCAAAGCATAAATACCCCAAGCTTTGAGAATGCACTTTAAAAAAAAAAAAAAGTCAACTCTCAAAACTCTGCTCTTAGAGAAAGGTTTATTTTCATGGTCTGTGGCTATAATCACATCAGTGTCTTCATCTTGCTACTACATTTCTCCCTGACAGCAACAGTAGTCATAGTAACAACACCAATGAGAAAGACATCAAAGACAACTCTTGGTACAGCACAGAGTCCATCCCAGTGTCCACCCCAGCACAGGGCTGTGCAACTTCAAACCATCTTCCCTGGGAACTCCCTGAGGAGGAGAGACTGTTCCTGAGGCACATGTGTGCATCTTAAATACCTCAGCTCCACCCTGAAGCCCCAAATCCCTGGCTTTCAGGGGTTTAGACCACTGAGGTCATCTTAATGCACTTACTGGTCTTGAAATTGCGTGGGAACCTTCTGTGAGTGTGGTGCAATTGACAGTCTCCTTCAGGTGAGCTGTGCCCACTCATCTTCCATTTGCAATCCACTGGCTTTCAGTGGGTGATAACCTGCCTGTGGATGCCAGGCCTGAAGTACCACAGTGCCAGGAAATCAGCACAAATAAAGACAACATGCTGCCTAGTGTTCCCATCAATAGTACTTCAGCAAGGACTGCACGGAAGGCAATGCCAGAGAACAGGGCACTGACACGCAACTAAGGCACATGTATTGAAACAGGCCCCAGAGTGATGGCTGCAGGCTGTTCTGTGAGATGATGCCTTTTTCCAGAAAGCATCTTCTTTAACACAGACTATTCCTTCACAGAGCTTTCCTCCAATTCACCATTTTCATCGCTGCTTATGTGTTTATAAAACTCATGTCACTCTTTAAATAATTCCTCCACCATCAGATTCTGAGAGTCTCAATCAATATTCCTCTCAGTCCCTTACACATCTCTATGAATGTTTTAAAGTGCAGAGCTCCAGGAAAGATTTTAGCTTAATGCCAGAATGGCTTGAACTTTCCTCCAGCCTGGAGCCAGCTGATTTCCAGTGGCAGCTGGAGGAAGCCGGGGGTGAGATCAGCTATTCCTGCACTGAAATGAAGCTAACAGAGGCAGAGGTGCAACTCTCACTTAATCCAGCCTCCTTTCATCAGGAGTATTAAGGATTCACCTGAACTTATGCTCTTCTATTTAATCCTCCCTTATCTCTCGAGTGGCCATGGAGCAGCCTCTTGGAATTGACAGAGCTCACTGCCAACATGCTCTGGAATAGTCTGGAGCACACTGCTTTGGAAAGGCCACACGAGATGCTCCTCAGCCCTCTCCCATAGCACCTAATGCCAGCACTTCCCTTCATAAGACAATATCCACAGATTCCCTGCTCCCCACTCATTAACTGAAACAGATGAAGGCAGAGGACAAACTTTCAGAGGGTGCAAGGCAGAGAACACTGGTCCCACAGTTGGCTGCGGCCCTGATGGAAGCAAGGGCAACACAGGCTGGGTGATCACCCCAAAGCTGCTGCCTTCAATGAAATAGGCATTGCAAAGATTTGACTGATGCTTTTACTTCCTTCTGCTTGGTAGGGGTGGGGTGGGGAAGCTGGGGTTGCTGGGGTTTTAGCTCCATGCTTTCCTTAGGCTGCAGGGCTGCAATGTTTGCCTGCACTCACACTAAGACACAGAAGGAGATTTCCTGGAGACAAATCTCTAGTCAAACCCATAAATCTCTTGTGGTGGTTCTGTGCCTCTGTTATTGCAAGCTGCTTGTCTTGCAGCTTGAGCAGGAGATCCTTTCAGTATTAATAAAGCAATAAAGAGTTGGAAAGGAAAGACAAGAAAGGACAATGTGGATTTTTGAAGGGAGAGAGAGTAGGAAGGCAGTGCCGCCCTGGCAGTGCAATGAGATGCAGGAGAGCATCAGAAGAGCCAGAGAGGGACATTTTGGATATGTCCTCACTGTGCAATCAGCCCAGGCTGTGAGCCAAATTTTATCCCAGTCCTTCTCCCATCCATCTGGACACTTTACTGTGGTTTTGAAAGTGCCAGGTCTGAAACTTGAAACTTTCCTTCTGCCCAGCAAGGGAGAACTACTTTTTTTTCTTTTTTTTTGTTTTGCAAGTTAATGCAGTTGAGTTGGGGAGGTCACAGGTCCTTCCCCAGTAAGACACCATCAAACCCTCCATCAGTGTAACTGACTGAAAACAATCATGATATATACCCCAAAACCTCTCAGACCACAGAAACAGTGAGGACATGATAATTTAGGCAGCATATCTGTCAGTACACCAACACTTGCACACAGGCTACCTCCAGCAGATGATCAGAGCACATAGTCAATACCTGGAACAGAGCCCTACCCACAAACAGCAAAATATATTTCTTCTTGGTTTATGTTTCTACAAAACCTAGCAAAAGAGTTGGGTTTCATGGTGAGGGCTATTCTGTACTATTGCAATAGAAATATCTTAAAATAGATGTAAAGCTCACTACCTACAAATCAAAGGTGTGCCAAATGTGTGCAGAGCTGAGATTGCCAAGCACCATGGTCTTAGAACCAGGGCTCTTAGAAAGCCCTGTTATTCCCCTGAATGTAAATGATGAAGACATCATATAACATGGAAAGGAATGAACAAATCCCTTCACAACACACAAAAAAAACCAATTCCAGTGCCTTACTGGCAGGCTCAAGAGATAAGAAACAGAAGCTAAATGAAGGCAAGCACCCCAACAGGATTTCAAATACCATGCCAACTCTAAAAGAAGAAAATCTATTATTCTTCTCAGGAGAAAGTGTCACAGATTCTCTATTGGCTCCAAGCATCAAAACAATGAACAATTTCTCAAGACTTAGTTTGTACTGCTTGGGAAACAGATGGGAGAGATGTTTTGTCATTTTTTTGGTTGAACGTTTCTCAGCAAAATCACTATTTTACCAATAAATCACTTTTCTTCCTAGCATTTCTGCTCTGACCTAATACGGAAAAGGGATTTTTACAGAAAAAGGATTTTTACAGAAAATGTGGGAAAACAGAGTTTTTCAAAAGTAATCCCACATCATTTAATTTGATATTACATCTCTGCAAAGATTGCAGTAAGAATAAAAATAAACATATCCAATGTGTTCTTCAGTGCCTTCCAAACATGCTCCTATACATATTCACGCTACCTAAATATCCCATTTAAGACAAGGTGTAAGTTTTAGCAAGTAAAGGTGGTAGGTGGTTGTGAAGGGTGTCTGAATCCACTACTAACCTGAGCCACCCAGATGCAGAGCTTTCCCCAAACCAGTCTCACAGGAAAAGGAGAGAAGTCACCATAGGATTGCACTCAATGATCTTTGAAGTCTCTTCCAACCCGGCTAATCTTATGGTTTCTTTTCTGATCTTATCTAACTCTTGATTTCTAGACAAGAGCAATAAATAAATCCTGTGGCAGAAATCCACAGGCTAAGATGGAGTGGCCTGTGAACATGCACAAAAAAAATCCAATTTACCCTACTAAGCCTTCTCCAGAAACATGCTATACTCCATGTCACACTGATTTTCTTAAGCAGCAACGGAAATAAACAGTTGAGTAACCCCAGGTTTTGTATAGCCTTAGTGATGCTTCTCAGCCAAATTCCAAGGAAAAGGATCTTGAAGCCAGAAAAAACAATGGAAAAATTCCCATTACATTGAAAGGCCTTTAGATGTGGGCCATCTACCATAGTCTCTTGGCAGAGCTATTCATATTTACACCAGGAAAAATACTCATAATTTGGGAAAGAGCCTTTTTTTGCGTGTCATACAGTACCTCATCCCAGATATACTCTAGAAATACTTCATACTGGTGAATATTAATGAAAATGTCTATACATTCAATTTGAAGAACAGGAGCAGCCCAGTATAATTCACCCTCATGTACAGTCAAGCACACATATGCAGGATCACTTTATTCAGGAACAATGTACTTGTCCAATTTCCAACCCAACATTAGATCTTCTCCAAAGGTATTTTCCTTAATGTTCACCCTAGAAGGCATAATATATGCTTTGTTTTTTCCCTTTTCCATAAAGAGATTAAATGTATTTACTGCTGGAATTTATCCTACTTCTCTACTGAACTGTTAGAGGAGACAAATAACATTATCACTAGGCTTAATTAAAACTCATATTAATAAGCTAAAGTGTACTGAACCAAATATAGCCAATATTTTACTCTAAGAAAAAATATGTTACCTATTTTACTATATTGGCTATATATACATATATATATTTTACTATATTCACTATATATACATTTATATTTAACATAAAAATGTGTAGTTATTAAATATAAATGTTAAGTATACATATAATACACGTTTTATATATCTGTTTAAATGTAAGGAAATTGACCATCAACACTTTCCATGTTACACTGCTTTCCCTTATGGGAGGCAAAGAAATTACTGATTTATCATATGGCTAAACTGATGTGTTGTGGCTCTGAGCTTGTAAACATGTATTCCTGAGGTCCCTGTGCTACACTGGGCACGCAGTGCAGTCTGTGCTGTGCTCTGCCCAGCCACTGACTGTTTCTTGCAGCACTTTGAAGGCAATTAAGTCAGATTTACCTGAATCCCCTGAAATGTAAGGCCATATACAGTACCCGGATTATTAAAAATACTAATTACTACAGCAAGTTATTCTTGCTGAGCGATACATCTGTTTTGTCTGGGCCAAGCACAGAACCATTCCCTTCTCATAATTTGGCCCAGATTGCATCATGTGTACAACAAACTGGCAAAACTCTGCCTGGGCTGCAAACCTACTCCTGAAATCAGTACCTCATGCAGATGCCATCTGCTCTGCAGCAAGGAGTAAGCAGCACACAACAAACAGGTCTGGGATAACCAGCCAAGCTCCCTCCCTGTGCCTATTAGCTGTGGCTTGAATTACTCCTAGGAGAAATATTGTGCCTGGCTTTAAAACCTGGATTTTGGAGTCAGCATTCAGAAGGAGGAATCACTCCTCAGTCTGGTTTGTCAGCTCCTTCTCTTCTTACCCAAAATACCACACACAACTCTTCTTTATCTGCATTTGTTTGCATTTGTCCTCCTTGTGATTCTAAGGTTCATTTTCCTACAATATCAAGATGCAGTTTCCCCCACAGTAAAGAAATAAGATATAAAAACTTCATTTGCAGCATAGATCTGCCTTCCTGACCAAACACAACCCACAGGAAGCCAGGTCTGGTTTAGACCTCAGCCCATGCAGGAAAACATGGATTACATGATCTTTTTGCCATTTGGCTGATTTGGCATCAAGTTTTTATAGCTCATTCCAGCTTCTGCTCATCACATGGACCAGTAAAACAAGCTAAAACAAACACAGACCTGTGGTATCCTGGCTTGAGGGAATACATTTGAGGTATATATCACATGCTATGACAGAGGTGTATGGTCAAGAACATCTATATTGTTTTATTGGACATAAAGGAGAAAATGTGCTGTAATAAATTGTAAAAGTTATGCCTTTTAGCATCTGGAGGGCCACTTCAGAAATTTAAGACCTCATCCTTAAAAAGCAAAACAACTAAGCTATAATTCATTTTTATTTTACCCTTTCACTTCCCCATCAAAGATTTTCACTCCACATACAACACCTTTTTTTTTTCAAAAGCTGTCAAGAATGTATGAAATTTTGCCTTGAAGAAAAACACAACCATTTCTTTCTGTCCTAAGATATAGCAGGGCATGTTTCAATCAAGACAGGCTTGCAGCAATTACATTTATGCACATTATATTTCATGAGATTCCATCACAGCAGGGAATGATTGTTTTAGATGAGAAAGGCTAAAGCTCCAGAAAGGATTATGGTCCAGGAAGGACCCAAAAAGCCATCCTACACTGTAGGCTCATCTCCTTCATGAGGCTGAAGCAGTGTCAGGGCTAAGCTTATCCAGTTCAGCCTTTCCAAAAGTGTGATTTCATCTCATGTCACAGTGAACAAACACATCATGTCTTGTTCAACTAATTTCTGAGCACAAGGCACTTTGGTTCAATGCTGGGGTTATTTTCCATTTCTGCCCTGACATTTTTAGCTCTCCAGGCAGAAGAGCACCTGAACCATGGACACCCCAAACAAGCAAAGTCACATCTGTCTTGGACTATCCCCAGCACTCTTTCTTTCTGCAACAGCCCACTTTTCCTGCTGCTTGGGTGAAAGGTGTTTTCTCACAACCTTGAGTGTCCCCATTTCTTTACAGAGCTAACACACAGGCTTTTACTAAAACAAAACAAAACAAACCCAAAGCAAAAGTATAGGTCTTTCACTCTTCCTTTTTTTGGGAAAGCAGAACAACTTTGCAGCTCTTTCACCTCTAATGATGCTCTGCTTTACCCAGTTTAACCCCTGCAGAAGTTTATTGCAGTGTATATCAAATGTTCCTTCCTGTGAACCTGCAAACTCCTGTGAAACGCTGAGTGGGACCTATTTCTCTTGACTTCAAATTAATCCAAGGTCATGCACAACTTCATTGGGGAATTAAAGTCTTTCAGGACCCCAGCCCCTTGGGTCCAGCTTTACCTTGGGTAATGGAAACTGCCCAAGAGAACGTGGATTTATGCAGTATTTAATGCTTCCTTTACCAATCAATACACTATAAAACACTTGCTGAGGAATATGCTGAGGTTCCACTTGCACAAGTCCAACAAACCTCACAGCATCAAAGCAGAGGCTTTCAGGAGTTCTTGAGCTTCCCTGGTGCCTTTTGCCTGCAAAGTCACCTGCCATTGTGCCCTCAGCTGGAGGACAAAACTAAGTCCTTGCAGAGGGCTGCAAACAAGTGGCTGATTATGGTGCACAATTAAGAGGCAGCAGGTTCCTGCAGCTTGGTGCATCCCGGAACCTTCCATGCTCCAAAGGTCACAGAAAGCAAACACAGTGGGAAGTTGGATTTCTGTCACCAGGAATCTCACTGCAAGCAGATTCTTGTCTTCTGGGAATTGCATGCATATACATTTAGATTTAATTGCAAATGGATGCCAGGATGCCAATGAGATGACAGCACGCTAGGCCGATGCAAGCACATGAGCTGCAGTCACCAGCTCAACCCAGGCAAAAACTCAGTTTTATGAGCCTGGGAAGGTGATAAACTTCTTTACAAGGGCATAAGGATATTCCTTAGCTGCAAGTGTGACTTGCATATATTCATTGTCTTTGAGACACCTGTCCCAAACAGAGGCTTCAGACCACGAGTCTGACGTGGCTTTCACTGACACCACGTTTGCAGCATTTTTCTGCTGAGTTTAACAATATTCTAGCTTGAAGAAGCAAAGCTCCACATGAGTTTTCAGATCTATGTAATTTAGGCATGCCCTTCCATATTTCAGATTACTATCTGAAATAGGGGCTTACCAGATTACAGCCCTCTGTGAGCAAAACCAACCAAAGAGAATAAAAGTGAGCACACAGTGTGAACACACAGCTCCCCCCAACACAAGCCCAAGTCCATTCCCATTCCACCTGCACACCTCTGTTCCCAGCTGGTACCACAGGTATAAAAACAGGCTCAAGCTACAGACCTCATGGGCTAAGCTTTGTCTCTGTAAATAAAACCAGTGGTATTTTTCCTTTGAACAACCTTTAGCAGCTTGATCCTGCCTCTGGGAATGATATTTCCTTTACAGAAACCTGTCTGAAGGATAATTCACACAGAACCACTATGAGCTGAGGAAAACCTCTGGAAAGAGCAGAGCCTTTTGTGCCTAGTCTCCCCCAGGAGGTGAGTACTGCTTACTTTGATCTGCAAATCCTCTGGCTATTGGTGAGGTACAGTGTAACCTAACATTTCTGCTCCATTTCTGCAAACTTCTCATGCCAGGATCCAACCTTGCTGGGTTCATTGTATGTTCATGTGGACTGTTCAATGAATAAATTTATACAAAATTTCTATTCTTCTTTGGGTTTGATGGAGGCTGTGCTGGTATTTTGGCCAATGATTGCCATATGCTTAAAACTGCAGAGCAACCCCCAAATCAAACTAGAAGTGGTGGTTTGCACAGTCTGATCAGAGAAAGGCATACTGACACTCTTAAAAATATATCCACTCAAACTTTCCTTTTGGAACAAAACATTTTTCAGTGAGGTTGTAGCTCCCTTTTTATGAAGCCTTCACTGGAGAGGGAGCACTCAGGCTCCAGAGTCAAAAAATTTTTAAATCTTTCATGTCTAATATCAGTTTAACTTCTGTTATGATTCCCTGTCTCTGGCTCTATACCAGAATTTATTTTGCCTTCTGAAGCAAAGGTAAACTGAAGTATTAAACAAAAGCTTTTATTTAAAAAGAAAAAAAATTGAAAATTTCATGCTTAAGTGTACACATTTGTTGCAGAAATTTAAACTAAATCTATAATCTCTAAAATTTCTATCAAAAAACCCACATTGAATAAAACTGGGGGGCTTAACCCTTTTGTTGTCAGTAAAATGAGTAAATTAAAATCAAGAGACAACTATGCACACACAATATAAAGAGTTAATACTGAAAAGCTAATTTTCTATTCATTCTCTGTGTCCGAGTTCTTCTCTCATGTTTAAATATCCATATTGCACTGTGGTTTCAGAGAGACCAGAAAAGCACTTGCAAACACCTACCCCTTGTATCACAGGTAGGCAGGTCAGCTATAACGTCAAACTTCAGATCTAACAGTGAGACAAGAAGGGCCCAAAACAAAAATGAGAAGATTGGGAAGGAAAAGATAAGCTGAGAACACAGAGCAGTTTTGATCTGTAGCTGATCTCATGCCCTCAACACTGCTGGAAGCTGTGACAGGAGCACAGTAGCCATACATACACCAGTCCCAATGTCGTTTACTTTGAAATAAGCAGAGGCTTAATACGCAGCAAAAAACTCAGGAGCATCTTGTTTGTGTTTTGTAAGAATCATCACAATAAACTCCTGATACAAATTTTTTAAAATAATCTTTTATAGTACCTAGGATTGGAAGTATGTAGAAAGAAGTTTAAAACACAGAAACAGATGACCAGAGAAAATTGTCCTGTTTGTTCTTGCCACAGTGATTCTCCAAATTCCCCAAGAAAGGCATTACCATATAAAGCACAAGAGTTATTTTTAAATGAGCTTAAAATCCCACCAGGCCTCACCAGACACATATACTCACAGACACAGAGCCCCATGTCAGGAGAAACTCCTGAAAGGTTCCCAGTTTATCTTTGCTCACAGCCCATCTCTGAGGGCACAGGTACAGGTGTGGAGCTCCATTCCCACATCCTTATCCACAATGTCTGACTTCAATGAGGTATTTAAGTTACTGCAGAATCCATAGGCCAACATCCCAACATGTTTTCTTCCAGGGCAGAAATGTGGTATTTTTCCATGAACCACCTTATTGGTTTAGGTTAGTAACAGCCCAGAGCCAAGCCCCAGCACTGCACAGCCCAAGAGCAAGGGCATTTCGGGTACTGGATACAGGGAAATGGCATTAAAAAAGTAGTAACTTCTGGCTGTGTAATTATAAGCTGCATCATTATGCATGTGCACGATGGAAGGAGAGGACAAACTGAGGTCACCCAGGAAACTTTGATGCTGGCATTTCTTCACCTCCAAGAGTCTGACTTTGCAGCTTTAATAATATTCTTGTCATGAAGGGGTTTTGTTTAATTTATATATAGATTATGGGTTGCTGTCTATTGGCAGAGATCCACAGTATTGGCTGAATGCAGTTAAACAGCAAACCTTCCCTCTGTTGGAAACACCTGTTTTAACCAGAAGACCATTTCATTGCAGGTGTTACTTACACTCTGAATGAAATAGGAGCCTAATTCTGATTCTGTGATATGACCAGGGATGATAGCATCATTTCATGTATCCATCAAAAGTTACTAACTTTATCATAATTGAATGGAGGATGGTGCATCTGACCTTTCTTTTAAATTACCATCACACACTTTTAATGGGTTTCTCAAAAGTTATTGTTATTAACATGAATATTGCAGAAATAAAATCAGCCCCTTAAAGTCAGTTATCATAGTACTTAAACAAAACTGATACCTGCAAATAGTCTGCTGAGGTGTTAGAACTGTCTTGTCCCTAAAGAAAGATTTAGATGGAGACAAATACATTGACTGGTAGAGATAAGGCAATGATATCAACAGTTAATCAATTGTTTTAAATGGGACAGAAGTTAAGTGGGGATATGAAGTTACTTTACAGCATGTCCTGTGGTTAATAGGCGTAAGCTGATCTTTTGCATCTTCCACACTTGGTTTGTGTGTGATGGATATGGGCTGTGAGGTGCAGGGTACTGACCTGTGACATATGCTGTGAACCTGCAGCTATTATCTGCTGAGATCCTGCAGCCACATATTTTCATTAGTGTCAGATTTGCAGGCAGGCTTAGCAAGCAACACAAGGGAACTCATTCCCAAGTCACTGTTAACCTCAGTGCTAACTGAATCTTTTTGAAGATGCCTCCTTCTTATTCTTATTGCAAATTAGGAGAGAATAGACTGTTCAGTCACTCAGGTGGAAGGAAAAAAAAAGTCTCAGTAATACCCAACTCTGTAATTAATAGTTTGCTATTAATCTTTCTTTGGTCCCCCAGCCACTAGGATCAGTGCTCCAATGGGTCTCAGCATCTGATGGGTATATAACACATTGTTTCGTCAACTGGTGGAAATGCTACAGTAGTGGGTCAGGAACAGGTCCATTCATTCCTGGAAGAGGTGCAATACACACAGGAGTGATAAGAAGTTCCCTAAGGATCTCCCCTTGGAACAAGTCTCAGTTCCAGGCTGAAAGACCATCCTTAGGTTCAAGACAAGTGCTTGTGCTTTGGCCTTTTCTGCTAAGCAAGAGGCGAGTTTTGAAGGTGTGCAAAATTTTTATAATAGCCTCCCATTCCTCATGGTCCCAGAAGAGAGTTATCAGATCCCTGCCAGCAGTGCCTGAGTGAGAACAGAGCCCTGAATGCCCTCTGTGGTCCAACAATCCTTTGGCCACTATTCCTCTTTACTCAATTTAATATGCTAAATGCCATCTTGTGAGCTACAGTACCATTTACAGAAATCAATGTACAACCAAGTTACTAAGGATGTGAAATTGGCTACAAATAGCAAAGGCATTCTTCCAGCAAGGATTCAAATCTTTTCTACCATGCCATAGTTTCCAGCTATTATTGTAACTTCTTAAGTATAATTATATATAGTTGGTGCTATACTGAGTTTACAACCTGCTGTAATTCCATGTTCTCATTTATTTTTCTGCCCCAATGAGCCTAACTGCCAATAACAGGAAAAATCCACCCTATTTACAAAGAGAAAACCATTATACTTAATTCTACAGATATAGCAACTTAAATATCATAAATTTTAATACTGGGCATTGCAAAAGACACTTGGCGATGTGTCACTATGCTATCTCTACTGACTCAGTATATACAATAGCTGGTAATACAAGCCACTAAAGGCACCAAAAGCTATTGGAAATGGAGCATATCTGAACCTGTGAAGGACCATGCCAATAGCTATGTGTTATCTGCCTTAGCATCCAGCTTTTCACCTGGAAGTTGGCCAAGCCCAATAAAACTAACGAGCATGAGATTATTTTTTTTCCAAAGGGAAAGGCTGCAGTTAGACACAACCCGAGTGCTCCATGCTGAACACTGTGCATCAGGCGAACAAGCCACTGCCAATTTATTTTGCCTGTGGAGAAAGCAGTGATTTGCTCCTGCTCACTCCAACAGAGAAGTCACAGCCTTGTTCTCTGGATTTGCTGCTCCTGGAAGACAGCAGCAGAGGGGATCTGCCTTTTCCCATTACGACAAAGACGATTCTCACAGTGGCCTGTACTGAAACACTTATTTGCAGATTCTCTTTCATTATATGCAATTTCTGGTTGATTTTTGCAGGTCACATTTTCACGCATCCCTCACAATGCCACAGCTGCTGAGTTTCATCTAGTCAGGTCCAACATGCAGACACAAAATTTCCTGTTATAGAGAATCCCACAGACTTCTTCAACTCAGCTCTGATGTAGGAGCTTTCTGATAATCATCTGTCCTCTGCAAGAGCTGTCTGATTTCACATCAGAGACGATCATAAGGCTCACAGTCTCACTGCCACTTGCTTTTGGCACATGACAGGGGCACTAGTGTGACACACAGCTCCTGGCAAGGGGAGCAAAGGCACAAGCAAAGCTGCAAAGCAGCTCCAGTGCCTCCAGCCACTACCCAGGATGATCTGTCACCACCACCAGAGCACAGCCCAGTCTCACATCCAGGATTGTGTTGGCACCCAAAAGCACTGTTGATATTTACCCCCATCTCTGAAAAATTAGTGAGAATGGAAATGAAACACCAGCAAAGAATAAGAGACTCTGCTCAGGATGACAAAGCCAAGAAGATTATTTGATCAGGAGAGTAAATCTGTCTTCTTCCCAGACAGTAATATTTTAGATGACACTGAGAAGCCATTTTCACTATTCCAGAGATCCTCTTTTTGGTCTGTGACTACTGACAACACCATTGGGGCTGTCAGGTACATCTATCCCATCTCCCAGTTCCTCCATAACTCACCTTTACGCTACCAAAACTATACACATGACAGCAAAGTGTTTGCATCAAATCCAGTGTGCTGCCTCATCCTGTGCCTGAATACAGCCATGTGTTTCAGAGCCTCTTGGGTTTGGACTGGGGCTGCTCGCCACACATATCTGTATCCTATGGCTTTAGGGGCAGAAGACATCATTTGTTGCTGGAAAGACAGTTGGAACATGGTCTTTAGACAGTGAGATACTTACTGTTAGTACACTACGTTTGACATGTTCTTTAAATATGGAGGTGCCAACACAAGACAGTTTTTCACTCATTTGTCTTAGTCACTGCCCACACTAGAGCACACCCTGCACTGAGCCCTCCTGGGAATCCATCAGAGACACATCCTCTCCTGCCAAGACTAGCCCAGGAAACAGTGGCTGTAAAAGGCAAAAGACATCACACAAAAGAAATGATGAACTAGTAGCAGTGTTATGCATAGGAAAAAACACCACAGGTCTTTCTTGAATGAGGGGATTTGCATCTCAGAATGTGTATCTGGCTGGTATAGCAAACACAAAATGGTAGGGTATAAGTAAGGGCACACAGAAAGGCTCTCAGGGATGTTTCTGCCCAAGAAGGAATCTTTCTCTGTGAGTCTACAAAAACATTCTTTGTCTCCCCTGCTGCCCCATTTACTGTGCTCTCTACAGGTCAAGAGAAGTCAGCTCAGAGTGTTCGGGTACAATTGAACAGGAATTTCAATCACCAGCCTCCAAAGGAGTGTGGGCACCACACTGCCACCAACACCTTCAGACCTGAGGACTTGGACCAGGATCTGTCACTTCTGCAAAGTTTCAAGGGCGTTCCCTTCCCCCCTCAGCACAGCACAAACAAGGCTGCTGGAGCAGATGACTGCACCATTTTGGAGCAGTTTTCCCACTGCTGCGGGCACCTCCGCAGGCTGTGAGGACTTGGTCCAGAGTTTCCACCAAAGTCATATGAATTTTGAAACAGTGACTCTGCAGCCTTGGCCAAGGATTTCAACTGCATTCCCCAAGCATTATGCTCACTGTGCTAAAAAGCACCTGCAAAGCAGTTCTTTGTGATATTTACTTTATAAAATTAAAGCACAGGGAGTGGGAAAAAAAGTCAGTTTCTTTCTGCTATCCCTTAGTTTGCGTAAGCAGTGGATTGTAAATGTCAAACGCCAGGAGGGCATTAGCAAAGGATCACACTGAAAAATTCTCTCTTTAGAGCCCAAACTCCTCACCAGCTCCAAAACTGCTCTAGTTTCACATACAACATCCTACATTAGGACCACATACAGCAATACCTGATTTAATTGTCACAATTCCAGTTCTCTGGGTGTCCAAGAGACTCCAACAGCAGAGGGTTCATCCTATGCTAAATTTTGGGAAGTGCTCCCCTGCTTCAGACAGCTCTGCCCAGGTTTAAAGGAGGAACAGGGAATATTGCAATATCTGAGCTCATTAGAGGAGCAGGTGGGGATGTCGGCAGCTGAATAAGCAGGTTGCTTTGGGAATAACATGAAACAGATGTCCTGTCTTCTCACTCCCTGAACATTTTCTTCAAACAAATTGCAAATGCAGGGTTTAAGGCTGAGTCTGTCATTTATCTCTTTAGCAACTCCTCTTCTGTTCTCTTCTGCCTGTTTTCTTTCAGGGTAGCAAATGCTTTCTGTGAAAGGATGACTTCAAAAGCTAGAGAGAAGAATATGCTTGTTGATTGAGCAAGGGAAATTATGTGGTCCCTGCTAAATGAGTTTACTATAGTTCCAGGTAGAGAATACTGGGAGGTGCCCAGAACATGGTCCAAGACAGGCACACATTCCAACAATGCCACAGCTCACTGAAGAAAACCACATACTAGGCTTTACTAAGAGTATTTCCCTTCAAGATATTTTCCCAGCATTATTTATTGTCCAGGCTGGGGAGGGAGTTGAGTATTTACATATGCTAAGTGTAACTTCAGTCTGTTATTTCAGCACAGTGATGCATTTATTCATATCAGATGTCTGATATAGATGAAGGGACACTGGTTCTGAAAACCATTCCCCAGACTCTACCAGAAAGTAGCTATTGATGATATATTATCATCTTAAAGTCCCTATCACTCACCATCTCAATAAGGTTCTTTCAGGTTGGGCATCCAGCCCCTTTTGTCAGGGTCCAGAATTTATATTTAAAAAACACATTGCAGAGATAAAGTACAACAGCCAACAAACCTCTAAGTACAAAAAAATTGGACTCATAGGTCTTACTGTCTTCACTCATGGTTGACAACCTAACCCACAGTGATGTGTCTCTACTGCCTATGCTGCTGAGATAACCTTTCCTATGTGCAATGCTCTTAATGTGCCTAACTCAAATTTGTGCAAAAGAAACTTCTGCACAGGGGATTAGTTCAAGTCTCAAGACAAAGGGGCAATAATTCATCGACTCCATCAGCACTACCAGAAGCTAATGTAAAATAAATTCCATGGGAGTTTCCAAAAATGTCAGATGACAATAATACCTGAGTGAGGCAGAGCATATTTTATGCATCCTGTTCATTAGCTGTAAAGCCTGTCTGCATGACTGTTTCTTCTCATTTGAATTAATCACGCTGTATATTATGAAGAGACCCGCTGAGCCCTTTAGCACATAAAGCATTTAAAAGATGTTATTAAAAAAGTGATTTGGGAAATTTGCAATTACACATCTATTTGTACACTTACATTTATTGCTTCTCTTACTGTCAGTCTGTGTCAAGTGAAAGCCACAGAAGTGTTTACACAGCCAGGGGTTTGGAGCCATGATAGGCATGTTTACAAGGAAGTAACAGGATTATCCTTGTAAAAGGCTATATGTTTTTCAACTCAAGTTATGTTTGCCATAAGTAGATTTGTCAAACTGTTTCATACTAAGTTTATACAGTATCTCAACTTTGATCTACATCCCAATTCCAAACCCAGGAACCCAGAAAATCCATGTTCAGTCCAGCCCATAAATAGTGCCAACAACCTTGAACCAATGCTGTATACTGAAACTCCTCTGTGCAGTATCTTGGTTAGTTTGGAGCCTTAAATGTTTAAGGCACAGAAAGAGCCCTCTGCAAGGCAACAAATCCAACTGTGTGTCTACCAATGTGAATCTCCCCATGTGAACTGTCAATCTTAAAAGGAACTTCAACCTTTTGCTTTGGCCTTTCTAGGAAGATATTTTTGCTAGCTTGAGATTCTTTCCCAACTCACAGAATAAATGCAGCCACTGCTAGTTTATCCCTATTTACTTCTGCACCAGACAGCTCTTCTGCCTCTCTGGTGTTCACTCTTGAACTATTTATAGCATAAAACATCCAGCCAGCCCTTAAACTGAGACTTGGGCACTGATTTTTGGGCTACAACCTTGATTTTGTGTACAACGCAAAAATAATTTCTGCACACAGGGATATCACCCTGCTACCATGACTAAAAGCAGAAGAATAACAGAGTATGAATTTCACAGCCCTAACAATCTCATGAAATCTGTGAGCCACAACAGGCAAACAGGTTTCACTCAGGTGCCCATGGATGGTGTTGGTGAAGGTTGAGGCAAGGGCAGCAGATCCAAGTGCTAAAAGGATTAAATGGCATCCCCAGCAGTTATTTTCCTCATTCATTACCAGTGCATTTTTAGAGTCACCACATAACCCTGTCCACCCTTCCCCACAGGGATATCAGTATCAAGTCATTTGTCAGCAGAATATTGTCACATTTTACAATATCACCCTTAAATACAAGAGCTCTCAACAGGACAGTGCTGGAGGTTATTGATTTTGAACCACTGACGCAGCAGACAGCATCCCCCCAGCAGGAGAGATGCCCAAGGTCAAACGCCTTCTTAAAATACACATTTGGCTACCAGGAGTTTCATTAAGTTCAATAAACCATCAGGTATTGACTGGCAGCACTATTTATAAACAATCAGCCTGTACAGTGCTGACCCCTTCTTTATTTAATGAAATTTGCTTCCTCTTGTCAGTGTCAGGTATTGTGAGCTGGCAAATGCTGTGACCTCTCCCACGCTAAAAATGAAAGTGTGTATAAAGATTGTCATAAAAGCCCAACACTAGCAACAGCTCCCGGAAATAGCATACATCTATTTAGGTAATACAAACAAGACATCAAGTCTTTAGAAGTGAAAGCTGTTTAAACCAAGCACCAAACCATCCCCAGATGCCTGTGCACCATGGAGCGAGTGAGTGAGCTCTTCCATTCAGCCTCTGGAAAATAAATAATATATCATGCACAGCAAAATTTGTGTTATTGCACCAGTGACAATGACTCATCCTGAATTAAGACATTCAGGAATTAAAGCTCTCCTTCTTAGTGAAAGAGTTTCCTAAAGGCAGTATTTCCTGCACAGGAGCTGTGGTGTCCTGGAGCACTGTGGGGCCAGCAAGGCCAGGGCTGGGCCTCAGCAAAGCCTCTCGGCTCAGAGATCCCAGTGCAGGGCCAACACCCTGCTGTGCTCAAGCCCATGCTCTCTTAGTTCAGCATGGCTTCCTCCTCCTTATCCCAGAATTGACAGGAGCTTTATCTACCATAGGCTAGCAAACCCTCATTTTGAATTAATGGTCCTTTATTTCGCTATGGATTTCCTTATTCCTATTATTTATGCCATGGTGGCAGTGGTAGGGATCCCTCTTGCTTCTCCTGAGCTAATTCGCTCATCTGACCTTTAAGTTCTCCTGCATTGTCCATAAGGTGGGTAGGGATGGGGAATCACAACCAAAAAAAAATCCAGGAAACATAAGCTTATCCCTTCAGGCCATACTATATTTAGCAGTTCTCTGGTGTGCTGCTATGCTTCTAATTGCTGTTGTCAGAATATATGCAGGAGAGGGAGCTGCTGTTTCATGAAAGAGCCCCCCTGTCTACCCAGGTGTTAAGTGCATGACTGCCATCCAACCAGTTACCAGGAGCAGGAACTGCCAAGGGTCAGACACAGCACCTAGACTCTTATTTCCCTAAGGCCCTGCCCTGCTATACTTGCCCTGAAAGCTGGCTGGGTTTGTTCCTGTGCACACACACATCCCCATTCTCATAGCAAGGGTTGCACTTCTGATGTGTGTGTATGTATATTTATTCACACTGCATTGCATCAGGAGGTTTTGATTTGCAAGTGAGCAGCGTTCAACAATGCCACATTTGTAACGTATGTGGGGGATGGATAGATAAGGAGTTATCAGAAGGCAAGATTAAAACTCTTTGGTTGATCTGTATTGATTTCATCTTTGCAGCACTGCCTGCCTGATCATACATCTTCCCATTTCCACCCTGCTGCTGGGCAGGAGGGGACACAGCTTGGCTGAGACTGCAGAGCACAGCATATATCTGTGGAGCAGAGGAAGAGCCACCAACATCCTTGAGTGGTTACAAATTACAGACCTCTCACTAGGGGACCTGACTGGAGCCAGGATCCAGCTTTTAGCGTGCCAAAGCCAAGTACAGCGAAATTACGATCTCACCTGCTCTACCAAGCAGCTACTGTGGCAGACACAGACTCCAGCAGGTCCTCACCCCATGGCTGGGGCCATCCACACTGCCATGGGCACGAGGCACAGAGGGGCTGTGCTGCAGGAGGGAGAACTCTTCATGGGTTGTCCCACTTAGACCAAGGTTAGCCCTTGCACAGGTCAATGCCCACGTGCAACAGCCAAAATCAACTCTGGAAGCAATAGACAAGCGTTGCACAGTGCAAGTGCAGAGGGAGAGCACTGACACCCCCATGCTCATCAGCCACAGGTGCTGCAGTGGTGCCTTTGCCCCTGCACCACCACAGAAGTCCCTTTCTGTGCGGCCCAGTGAGACTAGCCCAGGAGCATCTCCTGTATGACCATCCAGTCCCCATCCTTCCCTAGTGACTGGAAAGCAGCAGATTATTTGAAAGCAGGAATTCTTGTCAACCTTGTTAGCGTTTGCCAAGCATCATTTCAAACCTCAAATTATAGATGTTTAATAGGTCCATCCTGAAAGCCTTTGAACTTTGCAATCAATACAGCTGAGCTGCTGCACAAAATTTACCATCGATCTGTTTCGCTTCATTAAATGTTAGTTTTACAAGTTTAAAAATGGGCCTGCTTAAAATTGTTTAACAACCTGTGGTTGCACCATCAGCTCTAAATGGCCATGCAAGACT
The DNA here is from genome assembly GCF_000695815.1 of Acanthisitta chloris. Taxonomy (NCBI): domain Eukaryota; kingdom Metazoa; phylum Chordata; class Aves; order Passeriformes; family Acanthisittidae; genus Acanthisitta; species Acanthisitta chloris. The sequence goes on along the minus strand of NW_008653647.1, from coordinate 81,114 downwards.
GACTACAGGCAAACCTGCTAGTTATTTCTTGCCCTACAACAATATCAAACTCACTTTTAAAGTCTGTAACATGTTCAGCAATATTCACTTTAAGCTCAAGCACAAGGACACAACTACTTAGTGATAACGAACACAAAACCTCAATTGCTGCTACATCAGGATGGCTGAAAGGATCTATCAAGCCCTTAGTCCACAGGCAACACTCTGCATGGGATAAACCATGAGGGCTAATAGCAAACATCACATTCCCACTGCTACTAACACACAGCACTACTTATCTTCAGGACAAGTTTAATATTTCAGTGCAAATGGGTTTATGTACTACTATTCCCTCATTTCTATGGCCTTGGGTCACCAGCCTCTGTATTTTCCCTTCCACAGGCAACAGCTAGTAAACGGAGACAAATATTGTACATTCATAACAGAGGAAAACAAAAAAAAAGTTCCACATCCACGTGATTCCTTTGTGCTCTGGTTAAACGCTGGACTTTCCTCTTCATTCTTGTCTCCTGTAATTTATTAAGCCTTCTGCCAGGACAAAACTCATACCAAGTCTTGGAGTAGGTAAAAATTTATGCAAACAACTGATATATTGCAGAAGCCATCAGATAAGAATCAGCACTCTTTAAAATTAAAACATATATTTTCAAAGCATATCAGCTGCTAAGGAACTTCGCCACCTACCACTTGCAGACATGCTGGGAACAGTCAGCCCCAGGCAGGGGCCTCCTTGCTGCCTCCCCATCCAGGAGCTGCTTTTGGAAATGGAAATCTGCTCAAGTGTTTTGGAAATTGCTACTCCCTGTTGCTTGGGCTGAGAGCTAGGGTGACCATCCTGAACACTGGAGCCGTGACAATGCCTGGGTGCACTGCTCCCCCTGGCACAGTGCTGTGTCTGCAGAGGAAGCATTCCTGGTTAAGAACGGGGGTCAGAGAATCCAGCCAGGCTCACAGCCCACAAACAACAGCTCTCTCCTTCACAAGGCAAATAATTAGACACTGCAAAACCACAGACAAGAGTCGGTTTTGCATTGGTACTCCACATTACAGAGCTGTGAGCTGGCCCAACACCAACATTTCCCAGATGCCATTTCTGAGGTGTTACACTTCAGTCACTATTCACTCCCCCTGCCAACAAATGGGCGTTGTGAAATTTTGAGGGAAACCTCTTTGGGCTGCTACAAGCTCCATGGCCAGGAGAGAGAGAGGCATACATACACACACACGTACCTATGTTCAGATTCAGAGGGCTGCACTGCATAAAGTGATCAAAACCACCTCTGCAATTACATCCCAGGGAGTTTTACAGCACCCACTAGGGTGGCATTAGCAAAAGCATTCAGAAAATCCTCCTTTCTGCACTACTTCTCTCCATCCTCCCAGCATTGCTTTGAGCCATGCCGACAGCAGAGGCTGGGAAGTGGGATCTTGGGCTTACGGCTAAAGCATGATGCAATGCAATGTTTATTGTCACTGTTTGCAGGATAAATGCTGTTTCTCTGACAGACTGACATTCACACACAAAACAAACAGATACTCCTACAGGGTAAAAGGAGTGGGGAGCTGCTCCGGCCACAGCCCAGCATGATTTGCAAGGCCCAGCAGCCTCTGCCAACTTGCTTGGCAAAGCGACAAAACCAACTCCAGCATCAAGGCAGGAGAGGACAGGGACTGAAATCAGCTCTCGTCTGCAAAGCTTTATTCCTCTGAGCATCAACAAAACACAGATGGTCTTTTCTCTGAGCGAAGACCATTCTGCACCTGGAAAACTCAAGTTGGGAATAGAAACCAGAAGGCCAAGGGGAGACATCTGTTTGTACAAGTGCTTTGCTCTGCGAACAGAGCTGTACCCCTCTAATCAGCAGCAAATGTTCCTATGCACAGCAGCAACGTGTGCAAACCAAGCCTGCCTCTCCAACATATGAAGGCATTTCTTCATGAAAATAAATATTCTGCGCTGACTTAAGAAAAAAACAAATAGGCACCTCTTGGAATTTTTAAAATAGAGGAAAAATGTGTTAATTACAATGATGTTAATGAGGTTGTTTCTTTCATGAAATTATTCGAAGGACTAGGGCTGAAGACAGAAGCAGATTGGAGAGACCTTCCCTCAGGAGCAGAGGATTTTTCTGAGCAGTGTTCCCAAGGAAAGGCCATCAAGGCACTCCCAGATACCTTTCAGTAGTACCACAGAAAATGACACCACATACACTAAGCTAAAACCAAATAACTGAACCTGGAGTAAACCCCATAGAGTTACCCATCTCTACCAGCTTGCAAGATGAAATTGATTTTTAAACCTTTTTAATTACTACATTTGACAATTTCCATGTAATTTACAGACTCCTCAGGAAATCGCAAGAGACACATCAAAACAAGCATGCATAATTTTGATGTAATTTCCAGTAATTTATACCCATGAAATCCCAGTTAACAGGGCTGTGTTTGTGAAGCAGGAACGTGAAGATACTCATGCCCTTTACATGAATATCTGCCTGGCTAAACCGGCACTAACTTTCCTGGTGTGTTGGAATATTGTATGGATCTGTAATTGAAAACAGAATAAAACCCTGGGTTTGTGTGCAGATATTGTTCAGTTGAGATGAGAGCATTGCAGTCATACTGTTCGTGCCCTTTGGCCATCTTTGCTTCTCTGAAAAGAACAAAAATTTCCAGGACACATCTGAGCAGAGACTTGGGTGAGTTATACAGTTCTCTTCTAATTCCATCCCTTAATTTATATAATTTCAGCTCCTCTTGTTCGGGCCACTGGAATTTTGAGCCTAATAATGTGTGAAACAGGAATTACAAATGTGGTTAATAGGGTTTAGGCAGAAACCTTTTAGGGAACATATTTAATAACTCCTAGGGATAAAAAAAAAATAATTCTGCTTAGTATTTCCTCCCCATTCAAATGAATAGCATGGGGTAATTAGACTAAATATCTTGCAACTGCTCTGATTTATGGACTTGGCTGTTTATATAGTTTTTATGATGACAGAAAACTAAAATGCAGCAAATATGACTTAGAACACATTTTTTATGGTGTGCATTCAAAATGTTCCCCTCAGTCTTTGATACCGACAGCTGCTGAGTGCACAGTTAACTACGGGCAGAAGCGGAGGCACAAATTACTTATGCAGATGCCATTCAGCCCAAGAAGGGTTTTCTCCCTCTACGACACAGGACTGGAAATCTCCAAATTCAACCCATTTGTGTCGCCTTTAGGCTCTGCCAGCTAAGCTGTGCCCTCACACGCACCGAGTGCCCAAACGCTGCCCGCGCCTCGGGCGAGCGGCGGCAGAGGGGCAGAGCAGGCTCTGCCCACAGCACGATGGGCACTGTCCTCCTCCTGCCCTGTCTGAGGGGATGGGGAAGGCAGGGTTGGTCGTGAGGCTCCCCCGGCCCTCAGTGCCATTTTCTGCACCTATGGCCAGTGCCCATGCCGGGTCGATGTGCTGGTGGGAGGGCAGCGGCGGGCGCTGCTCCCGCTTCCCTCACGACACAGCCCCACTGTGATAAACAGCTCCAAATACCCCAAAACTCCAAGCTCACCCCACCGCTCCTCACCCCGGCCCCGCGTACTGACTCCTGGCACATAGGCTTGGGCAGGAGCAAACCACCGGTCCCTTCCTCAAGGGCACAGAGCCAAACCCGGTGAGGATGTTTCCAGCTGAGAGCTGAGCATCAATTATTTCATCAAGATCAAAGATATAAACCTTATCTGAGCTAGTCTGAGCACTGATCATTGTCTGACTGTTATCTAAAGCTTTTTCTCTTCATTGTTCCTTCCTGCTGCTAAGGTGGGGATATTAGCAGGGAAAAAGTCAAGCCCGTGGTCACACGGAGCTATCTTCTGAGGAAAGGCAGAACTTCAAAGGGCCAAAGGAAGCAGCTCAGAGGGTCTCAAGTAGTCTATTTTTTTTAATTTATTGGTATTTTTTTTTAAGCAACCACTCTCATTTTTTAATCTGAAAATGTGCCCAAAAGAGCAGGACATTCATTTATTGTCTGCTGCTGGCACCCGCCTGCCTTCGCATCCAGCTCAGTTTTCCATCAGCACTCACAGAAACATTTTGCTGGACACAGTAAAGTTATTACTTAATTATGGATGCTCTATATGAATATTCCTGTAGTTTCCTTTCTGTCAGGGTACTAACATGACCTTTATGTGCACAGCATTATTTGGCTTATAAAATAGGGCTGAGAGGGGTGATCATTCCCCTCCAGTGAGACATCTGGTGCATGGGGTCCAGTTTTGGGCTCCCCAGATAGACATGGACATAAAATCATAGAATTTTAGGAGTTAGAATGGAACTTACTTATAGATCATCTAGTCACAAACCGTCAGGGTACTAACATGACCTTTATGTGCACAGCATTATTTGGCTTATAAAATAGGGCTGAGAGGGGTGATCATTCCCCTCCAGTGAGACATCTGGTGCATGGGGTCCAGTTTTGGGCTCCCCAGATAGACATGGACATAAAATCATAGAATTTTAGGAGTTAGAATGGAACTTACTTATAGATCATCTAGTCACAAACCGCTCCTGCCATGGGCAGGGACACTACTTGACCAGACCAGGTTGCTCAAGGTTTCATCCAACCTAGCTTTGAACACTGCCAGGGTTGGGACAGCCACTACTTCCTAGGGCAACCTGTTCCAGTGCCTCACAGTAAAAAGCTTTTTCCTAATATCTAGTCTAAATTTTCCCTCCTTCAGTTTGAATCCATTACCCCTTGTCCTATCATTACAGTTCCTAATAAAGAGTTCCTCTCTAGCTCCTCCGTAGGCCCCTTCAGATATTGAAAAGTTGCTATGAGGTCTCCACACAACCTTCGCTTCTCCAGGCTGAACAGCCAGAACTTTCTCAACCTGTCTTCACAGGCCACATGTTCCAGTCCTCTTATCAACTGTGGCCCTCCTCTGGACTTGCTCCAACAGTTCCATGTCCTTCTTATGTTGAGGACACCAGAACTGCACGCAGTATTCCAGGTGGGGCCTCACGAGAGCAGTCTATGGAGACCACCAGAATGGCTATGGACTGTAGCACAAGGCATGCGCATCTCTCTTCCCAGAGGTGTGTGGTGAAAGGGTGTCAAACAAATGGGAATGTTGGAACTCCTGGGCAGATATAAGGAAAACTTCTCCAGGATGAGGTGGATCCATCAGGATCAAACACAGAGTAACAGTTGGGAAGGGGTTGCAGTTGGGAAGAGGTGGCCAAGGCACAGGGATGAACCCTGCACATAGGGTAGGGTCTAGCCCAAGAGCCAGGTCCACCCAGCTCCTCCCTGGCACATGCCACAGCAATGGCACCAGCTTCTCCTGCAGATACCTGCAGGCCACTGCTATCCTGTCTACTTGTCTCAAATTATTTCAGTTTTCCAAAGCCTGATTAAATGGTGGTAACAGCTCATCTGTTCACAAGTGGCTTGTCAAAGTCCTCAGGTGCTTGACCCCTTCCCTCTGCTGACACACACAGTCAGGCCATTCCCCAGCACAGTCCTGCTGTGAAAAATCACAGCCACATGCTACCAGGGTCAACACAGGATCGAGAGGCTGAACTGCAGGTAACACATGGCATAATTCATGACTGCAGAAACATACTGGTGCCTCCTGCCTTTCTCCCTGTCTGCTCAGCTATGCACATGGCTGCAAAATGTGTGGTGCATCAAGCCCAAACATCCCTTTCCAAGCATGTGAAAGAAGGTGGCAGCTCTGCTTTGCCACATCAAGCCTTCAACCTGGGGACTGTATTCCATGGGACACAGAAAAGGTGCACCTGAACTATGGGGACTCCAGATTGTTTAAACATTTATTATTTTACCTTTTCTCTCCACTTTCGAGAGAAAAGGTTACTACCAAAACAATAAAGATGAACTTAAAACAAAAGGTATTGCCTCCCTGAGACTAATTATAACTAGCAATTTTTGTTTCAAACATGTACACATGATTTATTTGCTGTGATTAAATGAAGAAGCTTTGGAGTGCTTTTAGCTCCCAGTTCCCTCATCTGGACATGAGGTGATCCACCTATCTGCAAGGAGCAGACATTTAACTTTGAAATCAGTTGTGTAGATGCCACCAAACACATAGATAAAAATCACCAGTTTGGCCACAGACCTTTATGATTTTGATATTACTTTGAGTTCTCCTTTTAACTGTTCGGTATCAGTACCCTGATCAGGCAATCTAAGAAACTGTGTCGGGAGCCTTACCAAGAGAGAAATAGGCTGCCTTTGGGGCATTAGAGCAGAGAACAGGCTTTGCCTGGAAGAGTGCAAGACCCCATCTGCACCACCCTCCACCTGCACCAGACCCCAAGCTCACCTAAATCCTCCTGGTTTCAGTGGCCTGGCACGCACATCTGCGTGCAGAGACATAGTGTGTGCAAGCACCTGACCAAAATGTGGGCTGCACCATGCCACATATTGATCCTCACAACTGGGAAACTAATAATAG
>NW_008653647.1:71570-74615 GCF_000695815.1 Acanthisitta chloris | reverse complement strand
CAGCAGCTCTTAATTCATGCATCATTACAAAAGACTCTGTAGCCAGGATGTGCCTTTTTTATATTTTTTTAAGTGTTTTCAGCATTAAAAGACATCTAACATATGCTCTCCTTCCAGCCCCAGAGACCTGATGGCCACTGAAGGCTGCAGGCAGTGCAAGGCACAGTGCTGGGGCACAGAGGGGTGACGCTGTACGCACCAACGCACTGACATCGCCGCAGGAAGCTGACGGATGGCACTGCTGGGAGGCAGCCAAGCAAGGGCAGAGGGGATCCTGGTACAGAAGGACAGAAACTGAACCACAAAGCCTGTGATTTAGAAGGCCCCACACTATTTGTGGCATCTTGTTCCCTGGGAGAGAAGATTTCTTCCCAATCTGGGGAAGATTTGTCTTTCAGGATAGCAGCACCCAGAGCAGAATGCCTCATAGAAGCAGTTCTGGCTGCTATGCATGTTCAAAGCTTGATATGAAAGATAAACCAGAGCAAACCTAAGACCTGTTACATCATGATAAGAAGCAGCCTTCAACCCACTCAATTCCTACTCCACCTCCTCAACCACTTCCTACACTTGGCTATACATAAGTTCATAATTTCTCCCCTTTTCTACTGGGCCATATGACCACCTGGCCTGAACAGCAGTGAATCCAGTCCTGCTGCCCACATGGGGAAGGTGGTTAACGAAGTCTGAGGAACTCACTTCTGGCACTTGGTATCACAATTTTTTCCCTGACTCTTTGGCTTTTTTTGTACACGGCTGCAAACATGAATGGAATAACCTACTCCTTTCATGCTGCAGAAGAGCAGCACAGGCAGAAACTAAAACCTCCAGTCAATGGCAGCACAAAGTGTGAGTGCACAAGCCACACGTCCAAGCCTCAAAATCCTCAGTGCATAACTCCAGAATCTTTAGTGAGAAACCAAAGGGGTGATGCAAAATGGCCATAACAACATGCTTAAAAAATAAAAACTAAGAGGAAGTGTGAAAGTCGCTACAGAAAGGATTTAAAAAATCACACTGTTTTAACATCAGTGTAAAGTGAGAACATACAAAAATACTCATAAAGAAGGTCATAAAATTAGTTTCAGAATTTGTTGTGATTACAGAAAAGGCCTTGTTCAAGACATCACTCATCTTGCACCTATTTGTAAGCACATGTTGGGGTTCCAGCCTGAAGCAATGCGTTAATTCTCCAGTTATTTCACAGGATTAGAAGTATTTTCTTATTTTTCCCCCAGAAAATGTAGTGTTATTGTGAAGCCCATCCAGACATGCTATTTCATAATTTACACTAAATAAAGTGAATTCTGTCCTTTGTCTAAATAGTTTGTTTTGGCTCAGCTAGGAGCAGCAATTAGCAGGACAGCCTCCCTGAACACATTTGATCTGCTACAGAGTTTCCTACTGCAAATCAGAACAAACCTGATTTCAACACAATCCATGGGGTTTATGTTGGCTGGATGTGCTATAATTAAAATGATCTTTTCTTTTTTTTGCTTCCCCCAAGGGCTTTGTTTATATGCTTGTGCTTTTAGGGGGAGAGGCGCACACATACCTCATTTAGCAGTTCAGTTGATTTACGCTTCTGCTCTTTAACAGTTCTTTTGGTAGCATTCACTATTTGTAGTTTGGTACAGAAATTGGAACCTGTTATCATGTGTGTTATAGGTCTGTTTTATTAGCAGGAGTAGAGGAACAGTTCCCATGGAAACATTTCCATGTTTCATGGTGTGCTTTTCCTGGGATTCTTAGGGTTGGGTAGGGTGAGCTCTGGGCCTGTCTAAATGGGCACACACAGCAGTCTGTGGGCACTTCCCCTTCAGCAGGGAGAGGAAAAGACCTTATTTTTAGACTGTGTATTTCCTTTCTTATGAAGTCTAATGCCTGTGAAAACAGAGCAGCTCATCAGCCCATGCCATTGATTGATGTCGAGGCCAATTCCCACCGCTCTGACAACAAACTGGATCCTATTTTGAAAGGCCACCTCAAAACCAAGAGAATGTTTGCCTTTCACTCTCTGACCTTTACACTTAAGCCAAGAATGATGCTATGGTTTAACAGGGCTCAGCACACTGGCCTGAGCCAAGATGTCCTTGTGCCACCAGTGGGATTTTCAAAGCTTCCTGATAAAAACAGGCATTCAACCCCCTACTGCTCTACAGTTGAGGTGTTCAGGCCTGGGGAACACCACTGCTTAGGGGCCAACCCTGTCCCCAGGCATTTATCAAGAGCAATGCTAAAATAAGTAAAGTCACGTGTGAAAAAGTTAAGCTACCTTCCTTCTCACACTGCCTTTCTCTCAGGCACCAGTGATTGCCATATGCACAGGTGAGTTCATAGCAAATGGATGGTACCACCTACATGCTGCATGAGAGTCACCTGCAGCCTGGATCCTGGCAGGTCCCAATCCCCCTTCCCTTTGTCCTCTTGCTTTCCAGAGCCTGGGGATGGGTTACCAATGTTATTTTTTCCTTTAATTTTTTCCACCTGAAGACTCAGAAATTCTTTCTGAAATGTACTTCAACCTATTCACAGTTGTAGAGGGAAAAAACCCCCAAAGAAACATCAAACTTCAGGGCCATGGCATTGAAAAGATCATTATAACAAGTTCTTATTCAAGAGGAGAGTAATTATCATGTTTTAACAAGCACATTAAATAATTCAGTATTTCTATTTTGGCAGTTCTTTGTGAACCAGGTGTTTAGGAAGCTGTTTCAGACAGAAGCGTGTGATGCAGTCCCTGGGATCCTTCCCCACCAGCCAGCAGCATGGGGAGAACCACTAATGCTGGAGCTCCCCAGAGCCTGGCTCCAGCACAGCCAGCAAAGACCTCATATCACAAGGTGCTATGGTTTTATTGATTTTTCATCACCCCCATCATTATTTCTCAGTTTTCTAATTACTCACATGGAAGCATCTGAGCTTTCTCAGCTAAAAAGATTCACATAAGGTTTAGATCTATGGTCTCTTTTCTCTCTTAAGCTTTTAAAACATGATCACACTTTTAATTTATGTAAAACTATTTAAAAGTTTATTTTCATTCAC
>NW_008653647.1:49956-71527 GCF_000695815.1 Acanthisitta chloris | reverse complement strand
TGCCCAGGAGCATCCCATGTACTCTTAACTTCCCCTCCTCTCTGACCCTTTCATGAAGTGACCCCAGCATTTGGCTTTTTGTAAAAACTGAAATTTTGATTCCACACATTGAAAATCTGCATGTATTGGATGTGAGTTGTCAGCGTTGGCAAATACTATCTCACAATTCACTCCTGGCCCTGATTGCACATGCTAGAAAGTACCATAACTACAAAGCAGCCCAGCAAATGCCTGTTTGCTGATTGATTAAAGAATGCAGAACTCTCTTTTTTCAATCCAGGCAAAGTTGCTATCCAGCCTGTTGCTCTTACCTTCAGGTTTTTGGACAACCAGAGTTGCAGCTAGTTGCTGGCTTGAGGACATTCATGGCTGGGGTCCCTGTGTACATGGTTCACCTGAGCCTGTAAAACACAAGTGTGGAGATATAAGGAGTGTATGGCATTATTAACCCGTTAACCCAGCAGCTGCACTTGCTGGTCCATTCTGCAGGAGTTCAGAATAAAGAACAGTCTCATCAAGACTTTTTTCCACCCGAAAGTGGGGGAAAAAAATGGTTAGGTCACTTTCTTCTGTATTAAAGGGGTGAGATCAGTATAAAGAATTCACACCACCCTGGGACTTAATTCAAAAACACAAAGAATTGCACAAAGCAGTGTCCTGGCAAAGGTAGTATTTGTTGGGGAGGCACCTGACAGTGACACAGAGAGCCTGAGAAGCATTTGGTGCCTGAGATGTTTGGGGGGCACGAAGGAGCACAGGGCTGTGTGTTGTCCCCATGCCACAGAGGCTGTTTGGGCTGGCTGTGCTCAGAACATCAAAAAGGGCACACTGGCTTTGTGCCACAATCATAAACATGTCCGTCAATTGCAACCTTTGGGGAGCAGCCTCTACTGAAACCAGTCACTTGCTAAAAACAAAGTGCCATTCTTTACCTCCTAACCCTTCAGCAAAGCAGCTTTTTTGCAGTACAGAATGTAAAATCCACTCCCTACATCTGCTACACAAGTGCTATTTAAAATTCACTCACACAGTGAATTTTATAGCTCATTCATACTCAGCTCAGAACCTGAGAATGGCCCTGGAACATGTGCAAATTTTCAACTGAAGCAGAATTATGCTAAAACAAATGTACGAGGAGTTCATGAGGCTTGGCACAATTATATGTCACTGGAAAGGGCCTAACTGTGGGGGCAGAGAGCAAGACAGATGAGATGAAGGTCCCTAACTACTACAGCAATTTTTATTCATTAGCACAGAAACATTTTGGCAGGCTACAGGGCCCCTCAAGAATACTGACCCCTCCTCTCCACATACTGCCTGCTTTCTCCTCTTAGTAAGCTGTATTTTTAGGAGCCCCCACAGGATTTATTAGCTTCAAGATATTGATTATACTAAGTATTTTTTTTCTCCAGAAAATGTAGTCCAAGTTTCCTGCTCATTGGCACAAGCAGTAATAGACAGCCCTTTCCCCTGCCCCACACAGCCCAGTCCTGGGGAAAAGACATGGTGGGCACAGGAGAACACCAACACAGCAGGACACCACCAGCCTCCCCCTGTACCCCCAACACCTCTTACCTGAACAAAAGGCCTTCAGAAGGTCCATGTTGCCCCGTTCTCACCTCAAAGCTGCTCTGTGAAAAAGGGAGGAGGAACAGCCCCCACAGGTGTCCTAGGGCTGCTCCTGCAGCACAGCTGAGGACTCAATAACTTGCACCTGGTTACAAGCAGGAGCTGCTGCATGGCACAGTACACATGTGGCTACCTCATTTAGCATAAAACATAGAAGCAAGTTCACATATCTGGGATTTTTTTAAGACACCTGGAAAGAAGCTGAAGAAAAATGCACAACATGCAGCTAATTTCTCAATCAAGCAGAAAACATTTCAGACAGCCCCTTCAAGGCAAAGTGCACCTCACAGCTTCGGTCATTAAAGGAGAGAAACAAGGGTGGGATTCTATAATTTATTACCATTGCTAAGATGAACACAGATACTTGATACCCCATTGTATGCAGAACTGTAAAAAAATAGTTTTAATACAGTATCAAAATTTACACAACTGTGGTGTCAAAAGACCAGTGTCCCTCAATTAGTCCCTGCACGTACATACTGCAGGCACAAGTACAGGTGTTACAGCTCATACGTACATAGAGATAGATAGGAATACAACAATTGAAGTTTAACTATGCAAACAATATGTATGAGAGAAAATAACATGTAAAGATAACAGACAGCTGTCTGGGCTGGGTTATAGATCAGAAACCACACAGGGGTGCAATGTTTCCAAACAGGAGGTTGGATTCTGCATTTCCAACTCAAGGAGAACAAGTGAACAGGAGTTTGGCTTGAGGAGGCAATGCTGGATCAGAGGCCTTACATCGAATGGTACCAAGGGAAAATAACAAGAGAAAACAACAGAATTACTGCTGCAAATTAACACACTTTTGCTGAAGACAGTTAGCAGATTTACATCATACTCCTATATAACAAAAGATTGTACAGCAACTGAGCTACATTCCACTGCAAAGAACCCACGGGCACAGTATGTTCAAGCTCAGAGCAAACAGAGGTTCTGACTTTGGTTCAAATCCTAGTAATCAAGAACAAACCAGAAACCCAGGAATTGTTGCATTCCTATTTTTATAATTAATTTTTATTAGTCTTTTTGATGCTCAGCTATGGTAAAAAGCAACAGCAATCAGTCACAAGCCTGTTGCACATTCATACATGAAACTATCATTGCTTTTAGATATACACAAAATACCTATGATTGTAATTCAATACACACAACTAGTATCATACACAGAGATAAAAATAAACTAAGCACATCTAGGGCGCTGTCTGGTCAGATCTCAGGCAATCTGAACAAGAGCTTTCTGCCTCATAATAATGAAAAACATGCTCTGAGGATATAACAAAACCTTTCTCTCTGAAAGAATGCTACAGTGGCAAGAAAAGCTTCTTTATAATGCAGTGCAATCTTTTAGATCCTTATAGGCTCTTGTTAAATAAACCAGCATGTCTCTAAATTAAACAGTAGAAATTAGCATCCTGACAATTGGAAAATACTTTCCAAAAGAAATTCTGATGGAAACTCTGTTCTGAGACCTGTAATAGTGATGCCTAAGCATTCTGTTCATTAAAGGGCTGTGAACATCATACACCTCTTGAGAAGATGTGCATCAAAGTGAATGGAAAGGAAAGCTATCTTGACTTCCATTTAGAAAGAAATTGCGGATCACTACAAGTACTGTAGTTATGCTACACTACTGGCTGGTTAGGACTTTATGGTCTTTTAGCACCTCCAAAGGCAGGTATTCTACCATAGCAAAAAAATCACCTGGAAATTGCCTAAGCACCTTTAACTGATCCTTTACAGACTGAAGTGTGAGTTACTAAGAAGCGACTTTCTCAAAACTTCGGAGACTAAAGGCACAGTTTGTCAATCTCTCTCCAGTCTGGTCAAAAACCTCTGTCAAATCCAGTGGAAAACTCGTTCAGACCCATCAGAGATTTGCTGTAACTACACAAAAGAAAACTTATTTTGCGTAACTCCTGCAGAATCCCAAATATCTTTTAGTTAGGATGGAAGTACCTCAGTGCTTATAAAGGTGGTGTGTTGCAGTGAGGGTGCAGCGTTTCACTAGGCAGGATACTGGAACAGCAGGATTGAGGGCACTGACAACACAGCTCCCCGGACACACCTCTGTGCAGAATCTCAACTAGTTTCCAAGCAAGTCTCTTGCAGTGCATACAGACACCCCGTCGTCAGCTGGAAATTGTGGTGGACACAGTCCTTTCCCTCCCATCAGCAGTTCAAACTCTTGCTCTTCAGAGGGCTGAAGGGCCTCTTACATAGGTCCTTTATACTGATTTCCTGACAAGTGTTGTCTAATTCCAGGGCACGACCCTGCAGCATCTCCAAGTTTCCTCCACACAACCTAAAGGGAGGGATAGAAAGAGATCTCATTATCACCAGTTAAGATGCACTGGAGTTCATATGGACATGCATCTGGCAACACCACAGGTTGGGTGCACACACCATGCAGCACAGAGAAGGGTGGAGGGGAGGGACACACAACAGGAGCACAGAGAGTTTCCCAAGGGACACAACATTCCTTCTGAACACAGAAAGCACATGCTTCTAGGGAAGAATGATTAAAAACAGAGACAAATGAATTAGCACGTGCACCACCAGGTTATTTTATGCCTCGGATACAAGACTGAGGGCATTTACAGGCCTTGACTGAAACTTTGTTCAAACTTTTTCCCTTCTTACAGAAGGCAATTCAGTCCAGAGGTGTCTAAACATTTCCAGTTTAAAAAGCACAGAGCAGTTCTCCTCTTTTTTCAAAGGATTTACTTGTTCTCTTAAAATCAAGCAAGGCATAAAGAGTGTTTCATTTGTTCTTCCTGGAGGTCAGAGGAATTGTGCATATAGTCACTGTGCTATACTGTACTTAACATCCCTGTTACAATTATGGAATTAAAAAGACAAAGAAATGAAACCCCAAAAAATTAGAGAAGTATTTTATAAGGACTTACAGAAAGACTGACTGACTATAAGCAGGAGAACAGTGGCTTGTGTCCTGTCACCAGGCCTCTTTTTCAGGGGCCACTAGTGACAAGAATGGTGATTCCCAAGACAATGTGAATTGCAATTTAAGATTATTTCCGCTTAATAATAATCAGCTAGCAACCAGCTAAAGTGTAACTGCTATAGAACCACCCATTAATCTCTGGGTCAACAGCAATATGACTGTCAAGAAAGGTAAAATCTGCTTTCTACTGTCGTTATTATTTGTATTCTAACTGTGCCTGAAGTCCAGCAGTGAACAGACACTGCATTAGCTGGAACTGAATAAACACAGAGCAGCTGGATCCTGGGAAGCTGATATCCAGAAATGATAGTTCCTACCGCTGATGAGCAAAGGCAGAACAACCCCAAGGTCCTACTGTGATCTTGTGCAAGAGATGGGAAATAACCCAGTTCCTCTGAGCCTTTGCTGAAGAAAACCTGAGTATAAGCATGAAAACCAGAAATACTCCCAGACTGGAAGCAACAAGACTAGAGTCTTACTGCACAGGGTCAAATAAATTGAAGTCCTTTGAAGGGAACTGTCTTCAATGCCAGTGCATAACCCAAACCCTGCAAACTTGCCAGATGACCAGAATCTTGCAGCCTGCAATCACAAGTCATCATCATAAAAATACATGCGTGTTTTAGGTATGTTTGCTGTACTGTGAAACACTGCAGTGGTGAAAGCATGAAAAACAGGTTTTCAGTGAAACCTCCCAAATCAGCTGTCTATGGCAGAGCCAGGGCTGGATATAAGATTCTTTCCAATGTTTGGTTGCTGATTTTCCTAATTTAATGTTATCAAAAAGAAAGGTCTCTTGGATAGCTTTTGTGAGAAGGCACATCACACCTACATACGACTTTCAAACATTTTTCTGGTCAATAAATATTAAGGCAATATTTACCAAGCAGCTAATGCTGACACAGTAATAAACTGAAAGGTGACACTTCTCAAAGTCCTTTATTTCCAGCTGAACAAGTGACCTCTGATTGCTAGGAAGGGACAAACATAGAAGAAGAGCCCCAGAAAGGTGAAAACCTAAGCACAACTGACAAGGTGTGGCCAAAATGAATTCTCATGCTATTTTTATGGGTGGGAAACAAAAATCTTTATCAGCAACCACTTTTGCTTTGGCCTACAGCACAACAGATACCTGGGTCTCAAAGGCATCAGAGTCATTTTATTTGCCTCCTTTTCAGAAACATGGGATGATATAGGCTGAATTTCTGCAGATGTATCACCAAATATCTACTTATTCCAGCCTGCGGTGCTTCATGTGCAGCATGGAATACCATGGAGATCTCGGCTCCCTGAACCCTCCTGCCCCAATTCCAACTGGCATATCTCACCTTCCCTTCAGCTCCCAGCTCAAGTGAGTGTGCTGAAGCCCTGTGAACAAAACTTACCGGTACCCTGAGGAAAATCATGAAGGACAACCCTCCAGGCTTAATCCAGACATTCCTGTGCTTTGGAATTACCTCCATGCTCACTAATACATGATAAACTACCTCTAAACCTGCTGCCAGATGTAGCTATGTTTTCCTAAGACAATGCAAGTATATAAATACAAAGCAAAAATGTTTCCAAATGCATTGTTGATGAGGAGGTACCAAATCCATATGCACATCCTGAGGAAAGAATTCGACCTCTGTCACCTTAATAAAACACCAACATAGTCATATAACACCATAAAGTTCTTACAACATGAATTTTACATCCTTATCTGCATTTTGGTACCAGTCAAGACTATGCATCAAAATTATGGAGCCCAAAATGAAATTTGTCAGCATTCCACTGTTTTTCCAGGCAAAACAATGCCATGGCAAATGTTTCATTTGGAACACCCACAGTGCATAAGGCTGCAGTGAAACAGTGAGCTACAGGAGCTGCAAGGAGAATGTAAAAGAAAAGAAACATGATAATTAGCGTATCACAAATCCACTGTGCTTTTAACATGGACTAGATGGATATAGGAGAAAGCAAAACCAGAAAGGAAATAACCAACTACTTTAAAAGTATAATAATATATCAATAGTCAAATCAGACACAGATTATAAAAGTCAGCAACTTTGTTCTCCAAGCAACAGAGCTTGGGGAACAAAGGGACAAGGCAGGATACAAGTATATATTTGAGATTTACACAAATGAAGTGAAAATGTCAAATTTAGCATTTTAGAAGTGGCATTACTTACATCACAAGAACTTTTATGGATTACTATTAAACATGTATGAGTTAGAAACTGCTTTTTTAATCCATATATTGCAAAGGAATGGCATAGGCAGGAAAATACATAGGGGCCATTGTTCAGGTGGGGAAACTGAGGTTGCCAGGCTTCATCACACTTGCCAAATTTTATTCTTATGAAGGATAAATTCAGGTCAGCTGAGTTATACAGTGCTTTATCCCAGATATATTATCACACATAGATTTTTCTGATCAATACTAACTAACATGTTAGCATTACAGTATTCCTAATAAAACTAATTGCATTATAGAAACAGTAATTGACTTAATTTCCATATAAAACTTCCCAGGCATATTGTCAGCATTTAAACAAAAATTACTTTGCATCATCAGGTGTTTCCAGGCTCAATATGGAATATAAAATTATACACCTTAAACTTATACTGCACATTCCTTCAGCAACAGCTTTATCTGTCTCACTAACTTAGTGGTCAGAGCCTTTACTAGCCTCCTGATGTATATTTTCCTGAGCTTCCAAGACAAAGGTATGTTTGAAAAAAAACAAAAAGGAAATTTTATTTTACAAATTTGTTTTGCAGCCACAAATAAGAAGAGTAGTATACTCAAGCTTTTCTGGATCCTTCCTGAACATGGGCAATTATATTTGAAGATAATTGGAGTGATTACAGTGCACTGGATTTCAGGGCAGGAGAGATCATTAAATCTTCCTGCCTGACCTGCCAAGTACCACAGAACTCTTACTTTTCTTCAGCACCTCCTGTACTTAGCCTCAGCCCCTGACTCATTAAAGCATACCTTGATTTGTAGTGTCACAGTGGAGTTTCCAGCAGGTGACACTGACCTCAGGATAGGAAAACCCAATGCCAATTTTCCATGTGAGCCTGTGCCCTTGGTTATTCAGGCACTCAGACCATCATTCCATGCATATAAACCCTGGCCTGCAAAGCCAACCTGTGTGGGACATCACCAGCAGGCAGTTTGGTCAGATACAACTTCCAAAAGGAACCAAACACAATCTGCCATATGGAATAACTACTGATTGCCCCCCAGTGGTGTCACTTGCACACCAGGAATAAGCCCAGAACCACTGGCAGGGTGGGGAGGATTGCCAAGGCCCAAGCATGGCAGCTTCTCCTTCCAACCATCCTGCCTGATGGAGCAGGCCATGGAAGAGCCTTATCACACTGGCTGCATGGCAGACCTCTGCCCTTGTTCCCCACTGTCTCCACCAGCAGGAGATTCCCAGGCAATTTCAAAAAACATTTTTTTTAAAAGTTTACTTAGGTAAACAACAGCAATATTTTTAGCAACTAACTCCCTCTGTATCCTAATGGATCTGTGCCTTGAAAATACATACTTGCTCCTTAGATTTCTTGCTGTGCAGAAGTGGTTTGCACTAGCAATAAGGTGTTATAACAAAGACTATTTATTTCTTGCAAGAATTCCAAATTGCCAAATTCATAAAGAAAATCAGGCTCTTGATGTTGGCATGTTCTTTCTCCTGCATCTGATTCTGCTAAGTGATGCAAGTGAGGTGAGATCAAACCTACATGCCTCACTCTGGGAAACAGTGAGGTCTCCTCTCTGGCTGGGCATGGGGAAGGTTGGGCAGTCTGTTGGGCTGACAGCTCACTTTCCATTTCAGTCTAACAGTTCATTTATATCTATTGCTGCCTGCTGCAGTACCTCCTAGTGAACTAAAAGCTCAATTTTCATATCATACTGAACTAAATTCTGTGTATATCTTAGCAATCCATTTCAGCAATCAAAGTATTAGCCATTGTTCCAATATTTCACTCACCCCAACCAGCTGTTACTATAGGTTGTCAAAGGCATGTTGTTAAATGCTCCTTTCAGGGAAGTGCCTTTGCCAAGGGGTATTTTAAGAGAACAACAAAAAGTTTATTTCCATAATTACACATGATCTCTTGAGAAAATTACCTGGCATGGCTATATTTCCTAGGCAGCAGCAGGTAAAACACATGGAATATGCACAGAGAACCTTGAGCACGGCTGCCCTCAGGAGCTGGGAATGTTGTACAAGAGTGACACCAGTGCACTCTTGCACAGTGCTGCTGACAGGGATGTGGTTGGTGTGACCACAACAGAGAGGACCTGCCATCGTGTGCACAGGGAGAGGGGCTGGAGCACTCCCCACTGTCTCCCACCTTTGGATGCCACGAAAACAGGCAAGGTGGCTGCTGTGAAGCACTGCACCCAGGTTTTGTGTTACAGGAAGGGATCTTATTGCTGTAATTTGTGCACAGTTCACTTGTACAAACCCATTTCCTCAGGCTTCACAAAGGAGAAGTCAATGTCACCTGGCCATGAGGAAGATAATACCCTGTGCAGGACCTTGGATGTCCAGGCAAGACATCAGCACTACTGAGCTCTTACTGTGTGTCTCCACAAAGCTCAAAATCAGAGCAAATGTCCACAGAAGTCCCTTCTGGTTCTCCCCTGAAGGAGTGCAGACCTACCCCTCCAAGTATGTCCTTGCAACATCTGTATAGGCGAGGAATAACACTCACTTAACTGAATAGATATTAAAGCAGTTTAGCTACTTGGGGAAGTATGGGAAAGAAGACTTGCACAAAGCACCAGAAAACAATCATATCTGAGCCAGCATTAGGAGAGAGGAATATGTAGTCCCTGCTCTCTGCTCAGCTCTTCATCAGTTTTTATTCCCCTTCAGAGGAGCATGGACACCGCTGAGACCTGTGCTGCAGCGAGGCAGTGAACCCAGCCACTTGTTGACTCACATCAGCCGATAAAGCTTTGATTCCTGTAACACTTTACCAGTTTCTTTAGTTGAAACAGTTTCACTGTTGACATAAGTTTCATTGTTCAACAGTTTCTCTGTTGACATAAGCCCGCACTTGCACCTTTGCCTCTGTGATTACTTGTGTCACTTGCTGTGTATCAATGCCACACAGGCCTTTGCAATCCAGCCCTGACTTCAAGGCAAACCACATCTGCTCCCACAGAAGTTTCAACACTGACCTTGGGATCATGGTGCATGGTCTTCAGCCAAAGGCTCTGCTATTTTTGAATATATGAATATACCATGTGCCTTGGCTTTATCTTTGCATTAAAGTATTTCTCTCTGCATGGGTTATAGGAATCCATTGCATTCCACTGGAGCACAAATATGCATCCTTGATGAAGTAGAAAGGCTTCCTTAGTCAGCAAAACAGCACTTTCAGCTTCAAAGAAAAACTACAGGTGTAAGTAACATGGAGAGCAGCTAGAGCTGGTATCACAGTTGTGAGGGCCAGATTCCTGCCCAAGGAACACACAGTCCACAGATGCAATGAGTGACACACAAAACAATCTCACTCATGACAGTAACATCCCAGTGGTGTCCACAGGAATGTTGCCAGGACAATACGACACGTGTTGAGAACAGACAGGACGTTTTGCATGGACTGTACACCAGAGGAGCGTTACCTTCAGAGCATTTACCACTGAGTCAGACTGCTGAGAGGCTGAGCCATGTCCACTGCTGCTAGCTGGCTCGTTTGCAGAGCAGTGACTCCCCTCCGCCCCTCCTGGCATCCTAATGGGATCCTTCGCAAAAAATTAAACACTATTTAATAAAGAAAAGGGTTGGTCACTAATGAAAACAGATCTCAGTTACTTATTGTTCTTTTTTAAAAGGCTGAGAAGCACTGAAGGCTTGTGTTACTCCAAAGTCCCCCTCTTTCTGTGCCACAATAACCAAGATCCACATGAGGCAGCGCAAGTGGCACTGCTGAGTGTCACCCAAATGTTGTGGCCCTCAAGGGTGTCTCCCTGAAAAATCAGGACATAGTAACAAAACTATGTGTGTGCATTGCCTCACAGAGGTGCTGCAAAGTTTAGAGAGAGAGTTTCAACTCCAGAATGTCTAATTTAATCCCAGTAATTCTGGAGGTTGTTCCTTCAACAAAACTCACATTTTTGAACATTGCTACAAAGTTTGCAACACAAGCTCAGCCACAGCTGACCAGGGAAGGAGCCAGGTGGTCTGGGCTGCCAGCTCACTCCTTCCCAGCCTCTGGCCGCTCTGGTGCAAGGGCATGACCCCCTCTGCCTGCGAGATGTCAATTTGTCCCCAGCAGAGACAACCTCAGGGGCTTTCTCCTCCCAGTGAACACTCACAAGGGTTCTTCAGGACACTGCCAAACCGGTCCAAGCTACCTCAACTCTTCCAGCTCAGTCACCTCAAACTTTGCAGGATGTAAAGCACCTCCTGGAGCGACTGCAGTGCTGAGGTAACCTGAACAAGCAGCCTGCTTCAGAGAATTGCTAAAAATACCCCTGCTGCATTCGTGGGCAGCAATGTGATCGCTGCAGTGGCAGAGATGGCCTGAGCGGACACTTCTGAGGTGCTGTCAACCTGACCTGCTTGTCACTCTTTTCTTTGTGCAGAACTTTGTTTAAAAAAATGAGAAATATAAAGAAGTAGAACATTTCAAAGACTGAGAGATGGAAAGTTCCTTTCTTGGAGACTAGAAAACACTGTAGAAAACATTAAGAAATAATGTAGAAGTAATTCTGCCTGGAATGTGTGGGAAATGCATATCTGAAGGAAAAATAATGACAGTGGAAAGAGCATCTGATCAGAATGAGTGCCCTGATGTGCACTCATTTGCCCTACTGAGCAAGCACATAACACATTGCAGTCTTTTTTTCGGGGGGGTGGGCTGTCTCTAATCTAAACAACAGGAAAGATGAAGGTAGGTGTGGGAGAGAAAGGGCACAGAGTGATGACATGAGGCTGAACTTCACAGACACAATCTGCCTGAAAACTAACTGGAAAGTACACCAGGACAAAGGAAGTTTATAAACTGTTGGGACATGCCCAGGTCTTTGTGACCAGCACTGCACAGCTCACAGCAGTGCCAAAGAGAGAACCCTTACAGCTACTCAACGCATTGACTCCACCCCAGCAATCCTCTGCAGGACTGAACCTCACATATTCAACAAAAAAACCCTAAAAACAAATAAGAAAATAAAACCAGAATGCTGCATATGCTAAACTCATGGAAAAAGGCATTTTAAGCCTGAATCTGAAACCCCATTTCATACACAAACTTATCATTCAGTGCTGGCCTCCTGCCAAGCAGTGGATCCATGTTATCCACAATAGTGGGCACTAATGGATCTCCTGACCAGGCTGATAACACCAGCACCCACTCAGGGCAGTGTGCAGTGCATCATCTTGCAATTCTCCCCAGCAGTGACTATTACCAATTTGCTGTGATGTATGGAAGGGGGTTTAGGACTTATTTTGCTTTGGGAAGAATTTATAGATCTGTTAGTGACTGGCCAGTTAATGCTACACTCCGGGAAAGGAAATGAAAGAGGAAGGAAAAGGGGTAATAAAGCAGATTGAAACAATTCTGGGTTAGGATGAATTCAGTGGCTTTTATAAGTCGATGTATTCTGTTTCTTTACTAACTTTGGGGCCAGCAAGATTTTGGTCAGTTTTGAATGGTGAAACAGAGATACTGCCATTAAAATCCTGACAAAATTAGTACAGATTGTACATGTAAAGCCTCCTGAATACAGGGAAATCCAAACCTCCTGCAAATTGTGCTGATCTCAGAGTTCAAACCTTCCTCCAGGCAGTTGTCCTCCACAGCCTCTTCATGCCATATGCAGCACACTTTTGTCCCCCTTCACGAGAACAAGAAACTCATGAACACACTGCTTTAAGCAGTGCTCCCAACACATGTTGGTAGGAGGCTGAACATTAGTACTTCCCCTGTGGACATCCTTCTCCCTTCTCCCTCTGTTTTTGATGAGACATAAGCTTTCCTTAAAACATTAGGCAGATTTTGCAGCCATGAAGACCCATCCTTCAGCTCAGGGACTTCTCATCTCAGGTGAGGCCACTCCACGGAGGCAAAAGAAGTTTCTGACTGCTTTGGGGGAAGATTATTCCAGCAGATGATGGGGATGACCAGCCTGAAGGTTGGTCCTGTGAGCCTGGAGACACTCCAGAACTGGTTACGAGTTCCTGAGGCAGTGAAGCAAAACAGGAGCAAAAGGCACTTTGCCAAGGTGATGCTGTCTAAAAACAAGGGGCCTTAGGGCAGGAGAAAATTTGCAGAGCCATCACAGCTGCTTCTTGCACAGGGGGAGCATGGCAACATCTCATCTTCCACCAAAACTTGGACTCAGTTTCCTCACACTCCGTCACTTCCGAGCCCAAATTACAACTGAACTCTAAGCAGGGTCTCAAGGATGGGAGGGAAAATCATGTTCCCTTCCTTCTCTTCCCTAGCTCCACATACAGCACTTGCATTAAGTCATCCAAAGTAGATATCCTGTGTGACAGATCTTTTCATTCATTATCCAGGAACAAAGCTTTGGAAGTGGAACCAAATCAGACAGGAGGGATGAAGTCGTGACTCCATAGTGCTGAACTCTGTATTAACTTTCAACATCCTGAGTTATTTTGAATAAACAGTGTTGCATAACATGAGCACCTGAGAAAAAATATACCTTTTTGTTCAGCCCACACAACCAACCTTCCCTATGGCCCCTGTCCAGCCCTTGGGCCCAAGCTACAGCATGGTTTGCATGTCGCCTTCTCTGAGCCTAAAGTGTGCTCTGTGCAGACCATACCACTGCAGAGAGCTGTTAAAACCCACATTACATCCTGTGTATGGTTTCCCACAAGGATAGGAGAGTGCAGTCACTGAATGTGCAGGTCCATTTTCTGTTAAAAGTAGATCTACAAAATAATGCTGATACGTGACTCGAGTGAATAGAAAGCACAGGAAATCTGACTCAACCCCATAATATCACATAGTACAAAACCCAGATGAATGGAAATTTAGCATCTCACTCATACTGACTGCAAAATGTTAAGGTTTCCTAAATGTTAAGGCCATTTTCCCACAGCACCAGAGGCAAACCCTGCACTGTACCCTGGTCATGATCAGAATAAAGTCCCCTCTGTAGAAAAGAATATTCTTTGATGGAAAGAACTAATCATGAGCCAGTAAAAAGCTTCATTTTTTCAATCTCTATTGTTGATAAGAACAGTTATGAATGAAAAGCACTGTAGTGCCAAGCCCACTGCCCAACTTGAGTCCATGGGACTGTCTCTGCCAGGCCCTCCAGAGGCAGTGTGCACACAATCCACAACCTCCCTGCAGCACACAGGGAGAGCCAAGCAGGGGAAAACACAGTCCATGTCTGCCCTGAGGACACTCACAGTCACCTCACCAAAGCTTCCAAGAGAATGGGCACTGCTCTGTTCACTCACGAGTGGAGCACTCCCTCAACAAACACAAGACCTCATTCTCCAGTAGCATCTTATCCCAGAGGCAAGTGGTTTACTGGGAAGTAAATCCTTCCTGCTGGGTAACTGCCACACCAGTTCAATTGCTACTTGATTTTCAAAGCTTTTTTTCTGGTTTCTCCAGCCCTCAATTTCCTTGTTAAGCTCAAAGCAAATATAGGCTGTGTTTGTCAGCTTGTTTCCAACACGCAGGAGAAAGAAAAAACAAAGCAATAACTGCAGCATATTTCTCTGCTGGATTAATAATGCACTGAAGAAACAGCAACAATTTTTTTTAGGGAACATTCCTGTCAATTAAAATACACCATTTTCAAATGCTGCAGTTTTCCACCTGTTCTCAAAGACCTTAGGAGAAACCTCTACAGCATATTGCTGCCAAAATCCACACACCCTCATAGTGGATTAGAAACACACTCAGATTTCTAAGTGGTCAAAACCATTCCTGGCTACACATCCCCAGAAACAGCCATTTTCAGCAGGGCCTTCACAAAGCTCTTTTGCTAAACAGTGTGTCCAGGGCTGTAGCACCTCCTCATCTTGGTAAGCCACACATACAAAGACCACCTCTATTTAAAATCTGGAAGATTTGATGGAGTCTACTAGAAAATCAAAAGTACAAAGTAACTCCAGACTTCTGGAGTTACTGCTGGAAAACAAGTATCTGTCCTCTCTGAAAAGGAACTCTTTGTACACCAGATTTTTCTTGCATTTGTGTCTTGGTAACATCAAGGTCATGAGCTCTTGCCATGCAGCCTGCCCATGCCAACTACGATGGACACCTTGAGACAAAGACTCTGGTCAGAACCTCAGCTGCTGGAAACTGAAGTCTTCCATGAATGACCTCTTAATTTCAACGGAGGATGAGAGCACATGAAAGAACTGGGTGAGTGGATGCTCTTGATTTACTTTCTTTCAGCAAATATTTGATGACATGATTAGGTAATGTGAGTTTGTTCAATGGGGTTTAATTACATTTTTGTTGAAGGATTCTCTATTCTTCTATATGCTATGAAAGGGAGGAGACAAACAGTATTGGACTGTGAGTGACACAGATTTTACAAAAAAAACCCACTAACCAAACAGTTCCCATCTTCTAATTAGATTTATAATTAAAACCACATCATGCAGAGGGAAAATAAAAAAAACCCCACAGATCTCAGCAAAAGGTTTCTGAAAGATTTGGAAATGGATTGAAGTAAAGGGTGATAATCTAACAGAAAGGGGAAGAAAGAGGGAAATAGAAAGTGTTGGAAGAGCCTAGAAATAAACTAGTGTGTGCTTAAGGGTCATGCCTGCCACTTCCTAGTTAAACATACCAGGACAGGAAAAGGCTAGCAAGGATGCAAACCTCCAAAAAGTGCCTGAAGCAACAGTGCAAATGAAAAGAGATACAACAAAAAGACATGTAAACCAACCAAAAGACCTGGAAAGGAAAGAATGAGGAAACAAAGGAGTCAGCAAAGCCCAGGTGAGAGGGAGCAGGACTCCACCCCTGCCTCATGGCTTTGGTGCTGTGCAATGTGGAGTTGGGAGCTCAGCTCCGTGCATCCAGCCACCAGCTCCACTGCAGCATCCTGTCAATACTTCCCTCCCCTTTCACTGAAAGGTAAACCTAAATTACAAGGACAAAGAGTTGGATGGGGTAAATGTCTGACAGTTCTCCATCTCTGCCTGCTGCTCCCTCCTCCCAGGAAACAAATAAGAAGTGAAGCAATTTAAATTGGGTGACGTGCCAAGTATATCTTTTGCAAATGCATTCACTGTCATATGACAGATGTCTGCATTTCCATAACATTTCAGCTGAGCTTATCAGCCCTGAAATACTGCCCCTACAAAAAATTCAGGGATATCTTCAGTTAATTGACATGTGGATGCCAGATCTTGATCTGACTTCCCCTGGCATACAGCACAGATAGCAGTTACACACCACAGCAAGTCTGGGAGGACACTTCTGTTTACAGTCATCTGAAGCTACTCACTGACATCACAGGTCTGTCACAGCCCAGGAATCTGAAGCTGGGATCCAAATCCATTGTTTGATTCCTGCATATTTTCTCTATTATTGCTGAGTATCTTCATTACAATACAGACAGGCGCATGTTCTGGTGCACTGGGTTTGCATGGCAAGGTTTTAATAGTGGGGGGAGCTTTAGGAATGGCTTCTGTGAGAAGCTTCTAGAAGCTTCCCTTGTGTCCAGCAGTGCCAATGCCAGTGGCTCCAACGTGGACCTGGCACTATCAGTGATAGTGGTAGTGCCTCTGGGGAAATCCAGAGGTTCACCCTCTCCTGTAACCCATGGAGGTTCACAGTTCATGGAAGGCTGTCTCCCATAGGAGAGCCCTCACACTAGAGCAGGGGAAGAGTGTGAGGAGTTCTCTCCCTGAGGAGTAAGCAGCAGCAGAGACAGCATGTGATGAAGTGACTGCAGCCTCCATTCCCTGTCACCCTGTGCTGCTGATGGGAAGGAGCTAGAGAAAATCAGGAGTAAAGTTGAGCCCTGTAAGAAGGGAGGGGTGAGAGGAAAGTGTTCTAAGGTTTAGTTTTTCTTTCTCATTATCCTATACTGATTTCAATGGTAATAAATTAAGCTGATTTCCCCACGCCAAGTCTGTTCTGCCCGTGACAGTAACTGGTGAGTGATCTCTCCCTGTGCTTCTGTCAATCCATGAGCCTTCCATTATATTTTCTCTCCTCTGTCCAGCTGAGGAAGGGACTGATGGAGCAGCTTTGGCGGGCACCACAATTGTTCATACTATCTTTCTTTTCTAATGCTAGCTGCAGCACTCGGTCCCCAGTGATGTTGCAGTTCCATGTACACTTTGAGTCAGCAGAAGGCGTTGCCAGAGCCCATGAGCTGCAGAGAACTTTCCTGCTTCAGCCCCACAGGGGAACTACTCTGGCCTGAACTCCATCCAGCAAGACAGACAAGTTCTTGCTCAGATAGTTTAGCCTCTACACATTGCTGTCACACAGCCTTACCCACATGAGCATTTGAGAAGCACCAGTGCAAGCTGCACACCCTTTGTCTGGGGCACAACCAGCACAGTTTGGCATTCCCAACAGAAGACCCAGCTGCATACCATAAATCTTGGAAAGTGTCTGCTTTCTTGCACAAAAATCCTATTTGTGGCCAGAAATTGAAAAGGTCTGGATCATATCTTGTTACTGAGAGAGGGAAAAAAGAGAACAACAACAAAAAAAGAACAGCTCTCACCAGCACAGCAAACCTACACCCATTTACAGCTTCTCACAACTTTTAAACCCACTCCTATGCTATGAACCACCACCACAACAGTGCAGCACAGGAAGAGAATTAACAGGCTTAAGTGAACGTTCCCATTTTTATATCTTTTCTATTACCCGATCAAACTAAAATATTGACTCAGTGGTGGTACTGCAATTCCCCTGACAAAGCAGCCCTTCGGTACAGCAGAGTGAACTGAAACTTAGGTTCCATTTGAATAGTGATGACAGCACTTAAAACCATTTTCTCTGGAAATGTTCTTGCCACTAAATATTAATAAAACCTTTACATTAGAGGTCTGTGGGGTTTTGAAAAGAAAACTAATACATATGGAGGGAGACAAGCAAAGCAAAAGAAATCAGAAAAGAACCACGCCTAAGTGACAGGGGAAAGGAGTGATTTATCTGAAGAGGGTGTCAGCAAATGTGTCAGAGCATTTTCATGTGTAACACATGAGCAGAAAAGGGGGAAAAGCAAGGATATTGAAAGCAGAGAGGAAAAAGAGGAAAAGCATCGCAGGAGGAGAGAAAGAGGTCTGAGGCAAAGACAGAGCTCTTCAGTAAAGACCTGGCAGAGGCATCGCACTCATGAGTGCAAGTTGTTACCTGTCCCATTCTAAATGCAATCCTGCAACTCCCAAACCCTACCAGTGCTCCAGACACCATCAAAGAGGGACTGTGTGAAAAGCATGCTAAGATTTTAAGGCACAACCCTGAAACTGAGTAAGAGGCACAAACCTTGATTGGTTGTGCAGTTCATCGTATATTTTCAGTCGATTTGTCAAAAGCACTTGGTTTGGCTCAGTGCCCAACATCTCCCATTCCTCCCATTAAATGGAATCGAAGCAGTGCCAGGAGCATTTCCATCCTGCACCTTTGTTGTTGTGGCAGGGCCTGATCACTGCTGAGAGCACGTTCAGGGTGGTACTCCCAGGAATAACAAACCCCCAAAAGGAACTCAGGCAGATGTAATGCTGAGGTAATCAAACACAAAGCTTGGTGTCTACATTTCCTTCTTCTCCTCAAAGCCATGACTTTCTTCAGGAGGAAAACTGAGAAAAATGAACCAGGAAATGTGAACCCTTGCCACTCATTGTTTCTTAGAATAAAGTATCCAGAGACATTAGGAGATTTTTCAGAACTCTACTACAAATTCTTGTGCCAACAAAACCACACATAAGACACACTCTGACCTGTGTATTTAAAAGCAAAGAGCAGTTTGCAGCCTTGCTCACCTAGCTCTTCCTCTTCAAAACCTCACCACCAGCATATTCTGTTTCATACACTTTTGCACCAGCTACAGGCTTAGGTGCTGTTTTCACAAGCACTATTTTCTGGGTTTAGCACCCCAGCTAAGGTATTTTCAATGAACCTGATGCCCACAATGTGGATGGTTCCAGTCATTGGCAAGATCTGGGAATGTGTTTTGTGGGTGCCTCAAACCTCAGACAAGTAAAACATAAAACATATAGCCACTTCTAAGAACATTCTGCACAATTTATCCCCCAGTGTTGTTCCAGACACAAGACAAAGCATAGAGTGTTCTTGGGTGGGTTTGTTAATATTTGCCCTGAAAGCAGTTCTTGAAAAGAAAATAGTATTTTTTTCACTAAGGATCAACCTCTGTCTTTCCTTCTGAAAACTACGGACACATTAATGGACAGACATTTCACTGTTCTTGCTGTTCTTTTCCAGATTCAAAAATTAGGGTAGAGAGTAGACTGCTCAAGGTCATGTAGCAAGACAAGAGCTAAACAAGAGCTGCAGAGGCCCTTCCAACAGTCATATTAAAGGTGAGGAAAAAAAACACCAGACTTGACTTAAAATCTGCCTTAATGAAATGGTTAACTTGAGGCTGAGACCCTCTAGCTAATCTCAGCCTTAATTAATCTGAGCCATTGGATTTTACTTCTTACTACATCCCACTGTTACCTTGGATTTCACAGTCAAGTTACAGTACCAAGTCCAACTAAAAGCACTTTTCTTCTTCAGACCAATGACTATTGTTCAATATAAACAAAATCCAACTTCTTTTTTCTTCCAGTGTGCAACTTCATTTGGAGAATTTATGGATTTTTGCAAGGATTATTTAACAAAATATAAGAGAAATATGTGCTAGTATGTGAAAAGTTACAAGTGTATATTTGATTAATTTTTAATGAACTTCAAGATTTCTCATTCTTCAAAACACTTTGGGAAGACCTTTAACTTCATATTTCTTATTTATTCAATTTAATTTCAGTCTTGCATTTAGGTATCTAAATTTATTTAGGTATGCATTTAGGTATCTAAAATATTAAAAATAAAATAACCCAATTATTATTACATATAACATTAGCATTTTTAGAGCAAAATATTTTGGTTAGCTATAAAAAAGAGTTGATAGTTTAACAAGTAGCTCTTGGGATAAAAGCAGAATGCAAAGGGTCAGTTCACTGTGATTTTCAACGTGTAAATTAATGAATTATAAGTAGCAGCTTCCAAGGAATTTTTCTTAGCAAGGTATCAACACCTGTAAAGGAAAAAAATTAAAGAAAGCATTGTAATAGCCTTAAATCAATCCCCCACTCAGTCAGGAGCACAACGAACACACAGATGTGAGTGCCTTTGGTTATCTGGGAGTTCAAACACGGGAAGGACAAGGAATACTGATTCCCTCTCAAGCACACAAACTCCAGCGTGGCTGTCTAGCTGCTGCTACTGATCCCACCAACAGAAGTCACCCACCTGGGGCAGCATGCGATTTTCCTCCTCCAGCTGTCTTACTCTTGCCTCCAGCTGCCTAACATAGGACAAGGTTGATTCTAAAAATCAAAAAGAAAAAAACTTGTATTATCCACAGAGATCTGCTTGTGTTTACTGGTGTCAGAGCCTGGGCCACATTCTGACTTGTACTCACAGCAGATTGCCTCTCTCAAGTGTCCATGGAACATTCTGCTCTGCTCCAGTCAGGGCAGTACAAATAGTGATACTGGACTAATCGATTCCTTGGTGCTCGTGATTCTAAACTGCTGCACTTTACAGTGGTCCCTTCTCAGGCACAAGGTACCTCACAGACGAGTTCTTCCAATCCATCCCCTGAGCACTGTGAGCTTTGCACTTTGGAAATACTCCACAAGGATAATGCGTTATCCCACCAAGTCACCACTCAAGAGCCCAGAAAGAGCAGATGGTCTTCTGCAGGCAGTCAGGGTCAAAGGGACCCCTCACACAGTCCTATGGAGGTCTGGGGGTGCACACACAGACTCCCTCCAGGGCAATACAGCAGCTTGTCTGCATGGAGGCTCCAGCCTCAGCTTCTGCCAGGGACATGCTGTCACAGCTTGAGCCTGTGCTAGAAACCAGATGTGTGTCCCCCGGGCACTGAACGGGTTTGGAGCCTGGTTGATAGCACGATAACCTGGGGCACAGCACTGCTCACAGCATGTCCTCCTCTCCCCCCACACACCAGGGGGTGCTGGGACATGCCCTCACAGCACTGCTTTGCTTTGTGAGCTGCACGAAGAGCAAAATTCTGCCCCCTCTATTCACCAGTAACCTCACTGACCTACACAAGGTCAGCCTTTGGATGATTGTGAAGAATATGAGTAACTCCTAGTCTGCTCCCGAGGGCTTGATGTAAGAAGAGGAAATCCATGATCTATCCCTAAAAGCACCTGAAATATTTATCATCACACATTTCTTGGGTCACACAGAATTTCTGCTATTAACATCCTGTACCTAAGAGAAACACAATGCCTGGGAACACAGCACTCGAGTGTAAGAAAAGAGATACCTTCTCAGTGCAGAAAAACTGGTGACTCTTACACTTCCTTGTATGTAGGTGGAAGCCCACCACATACTCACTCCTACCTCAGTGATCCACTCAGCTTTCTCTGAGCTGTCAGTTCAGGTCACACATTTGTACCCATCCTGCCACGTAATTAGCAACGTTGATGATCAATGGCATGAAATCTGTGAGTATTGTGGCAGTACTGCCACCTGTTATAGCCCTGCAAAGCTGCACTGACAACAGAGTTGTTCTCTTGTATAAACTGACAGGTGAATTTGTGTACGAATTTCCTCTGATACCTCATCACTGCACCAGCCTGTCCATAAAATAAAGGTGATGGGAACTAAGGTGTCACTTACTGCTCTTAGGAGACTGTAATAGGCTAAAATATGCATGGGAATTTACACAACATGGAGACAACACACAGTAATTTGTCAAAGATGATTAATACACAGCCAGGCCCTGGATTA
>NW_008653647.1:43325-49942 GCF_000695815.1 Acanthisitta chloris | reverse complement strand
GGAAAGAGGTGATCTGAGGTTCTGCGCGCTCTGCTGCATAAGGATTTTCATAGCTAGTGATGGGTGCATCTCTGGAGAGCCCTGAGCCCAGCTCAGATGAGCACTTAGAAGATGAACAGCTGATTCAATTAACTACACACGACAGGGTCCCTCCCACCAAATCAGCTTTCTTCCCAGCAGTAGCACTTTTGGGAGGAGCTGCAGAAGCTCCCTCACCATTAAAGCCATTAGCACAGGCAATAGCTCCCAGCACAGCTCAACTCTTCTCTCTGTTGTTTTCTACACAAGATGGTTCCTGCAGACCCATCTTTTCAGAGGGACTGAAGCAGGTACTTTCTTTGACAACTAACCAGCTCTAATTCCTTGGTTACAAGTCCACTGCTATGTTAGCTCAGGCTCAGGCTTCGCACTCAAGTCCAAATTCCAACTTCCCAGCTATGCCCACTAGTCCACTTCATGCAAGCTCCCTTCTGGACTCTCTTCAGCTCTGGGTCTCTTTTAACTTTCTTGTTTACCATTTATTAGCTCCACGGACAACGCACCTGTTGGCAAACTTTGCCTCTTAGATTTATTTCTTCGCTTGAGAGTCCAGAGCGAAGATCTCTGCTGCTTCAAATCACACATCTCTGCCTCAGCTCACAACTTCCTAATGCCAGTTCCTACCAGCTGAGGATTTGCTCTGAAATCTCTGTGCCTGTTAACCCTTCTAAAATGTGAAATAGTTCTTTAAAGCTCCTTTTGTAATCTGGTTAAAAGGGAAAATTAGGTCATCTACCAAAATCTTGAGCAAGCAAATCCTAATTTATGTGAATCTTCTTGACACATAGGCTAGACACATATATATTTCAGGATCTGTTAATATATTTATGCTGTGATACTATGAGCTTAGAGGAGAAAATGAGCAGAAAAGTCAGTCAAGGACATAAGAGATGGAGGAATTGAAAACACAAAGTGAAATACTGTCACCAAACTTTAAAAAAACCTCAAGCAAACAAAAAAGTTGTATCTAAAAGTATTTATGAGAAGGCCTATATGATCCATCTATCCCTAATCAGCATGGAGATGGTAAAGAGCTCTAAATAAAGAGCAAATTTTACAATGCCAGCCAGAAAATAGTTACCTGACACCACTCCCATTGGAATTCCAGGCCTTTAGTAGATGGTACAGTGTGTCAGACAACCTCTGCTCTGGAACAACCTGCACAGACAAGACAGTTGCTGGCTGATATCATTAGTCATGAAACCTCTGTGTGCTTTACCCTTCCCCAAACAGATTCATCTCACATCACTCAGTTTCACAGAGCTGCCACACACAGAAAGGCTCTCCCTTATCTGCAGAATCTTCAACTGGAG
The DNA here is from genome assembly GCF_000695815.1 of Acanthisitta chloris. NCBI lineage: Eukaryota > Metazoa > Chordata > Aves > Passeriformes > Acanthisittidae > Acanthisitta > Acanthisitta chloris. The sequence goes on along the minus strand of NW_008653647.1, from coordinate 48,590 downwards.
TGGTAGACTGCTTATAGATAAACTTCCAAGCACTAAGCTGCTAAAGCTTCCCCTGTTGGGAACACAACCAGGGAGAAACATCTGTATTAACACCAGCAAAGCTCAGCTACTGTGTTCTGGTCAATAGCTTGGAAACTGTGAATTATGTGAGAGCAAACACATACATAGAAACAAACAAAAACTTGGGGTCCACATCTAAATGAGATCTGAGCACAGAGATATGGCACTGCAGTAGCCAAACTGCCAGGTCCATCCCTTGTGGAACTCCTGGTTACATGATTTCTGCTCTTTCCCATCTTCCTTCACTGGACTTTTCTAAGGGAGCACCGATGTTGAAGAATCCCCATTCTCAGGAATGGATACCACTAAAGGAGCTTTCCTGCTTGAGCTTCCTATGCTCTTAGCATCATTGAAAATGTGATCATTGTGTGGTGCTTCATTCCAGGGCTGAAACTGAAATTATTTTCCAGCTGATTAGAGACACAGAAATATCCTGCTTTGGGGGAAATTCAGTGACAATCCACCCTTTCTCCACATCCATCATTCTAACATCTTATAAGAGAACATCAATATTTATGTAGCTGATCTTTCTTTCTTTTGACAACCGCACTCTTGAAACTAGAAGAGGATTTTGGGGTTATGTCAAACTTTATCAGACACTCACATTGCTGCCAAAGGCACATTTGTGCACTGGCTTTATCCATTTTTGTGTGACTGTGCCTGATCTCAGACTACCAAGGAATTCATGATGTTCTTTAAACCAGATTATCCTCTGCTGTTTTAGAATGGCTGAGGATGTCATGTTATATTCTGATACTTTTTTTTTTCTGGGTTTGGGTTTTTTTGCAGAGACTGGAGGGTTACAACTCACAGGCAGCTGTGGGATTACACTGGAGAACTTAAAGTCTGAGGTGTTCTACCCACCTATTAGCTCCCTGCACAGCAACTGGATGAGAACCCCACAGAAGGCAAAATCTCAGGGGGTTGACTTACACTTTCACTTGTTCAAATGAGCTGGAGTAACAAGCCCAATATGGGAGGTGGAAGGGACTTTATCTAATGACCAGATGAGTATTTGAGGGAAAGAAAGAGTAGGAGAACCAACACCTGGACAGAAGGCTGCTCTGAAGAAGCAGTAGCAGCCAGTCCTTACATCCTCATGGCATGAGAATGGAGAAACATAATTTCACAATAATGCAAACATCACCTTGATTCTGTTAACAGCAACACTTCCTGCTTCCACTGGCTCAGCTCTATTTGGTATTCACATTCCTAAAGCAGGTCACCAGAATCTGCTGTCACATCCCAAGATGCATATTTTAAACACTTAAGGGTATAAATGAGGGAAACTACCAACAATTTACCTTGGCAAAGAATTTAGCATGTTGTGTGTAGGGATGCTTTGATGTATGGCAATGAAGGTTTGGTTCAGGTGTATCCAACTTCAACAGGGAAACTAATTTGTTATGCTGCTCTTCCTGCACTGTGTTGGCAGGAATTTAATAATTGCACATCAAATCAGATTTTGGTCATTCAAATCCACACCCAGCACCCTGCAATGAAAACTAAATAATCTTTCAGTAAATGGAAGATGAAAACCAAGGCTGTGCAAGGGCTGCTTTAAACCCTCCTGTAATTCCCTGACAGCTTCAAACGTTTATGGAAGGGTTTCTGTGCTAACTGGGGAGCAGATTGAATGGCATGCAAACAATCTCCCTGACCTGTAACTCCTAGTCATCTGATTTAATTACTGCAATATTAATATTCATGACTAAAACATGTTATCACTGCAATCCATCCCCTTGCAGCTACCTTCTTTGAATATTAAAAAATAAAACATCACTGTTGGATTTATACTAAGACAAATTTACACCACTTGTATCTCTCAGTGCTTGCACTGGCCACTTCCAGCCTCCCCAGGGAAGGATCAGATGACCTCCAAAGGTCATTTTTAGCCCTGTCTTGTATGATTTTCTATTATGGCTGCACATCTTATGTAACACTCCTACTGGAGAAGTGCCGGAGAACTTCTTATTAAAGTGCAGCTGAATTCCCCTGCAATGCAGCGACATTAGGATTAGTGCTATCATGTAGAAAGAAAGATGTTTGCCCAAGGCAAAGTTTTATTAAGCTCACCAGAATGTTTAGGAGCTATTTACCACAAAGGCACATGTTCTCAGAAAGTTTTGGGACAGCAAACACTGCAGCATTAAGGCAGGGTTTGTGTATCTCAGTATTGCTGTTGTCTAAAATTCTCCTGCCCAAGAAATCACACGATTTCTTGTGGTTATGAATCCTGCACTTCTTGACTTCTCCCTGTAATTAAACATATAATTAACTAAGCTCAGCTAGTTCACCAAGTATGTCAAAACTTAATCCAAGCAAAGGGAAAAGCTGACATATGCTAATTCAAGCATGGCACCCTGCCACTTAATTTTATGTCTACATGTGCCATGTTTCCCCTTTTCAGCACACTTTACACACAGATGTCCTAATTATGTTATCTCTGCAATCAGACAATTTTACACAGTTTTTATAGAAAAAGAGTGTTTTCTCAGTTGCAGCAGCTTTTAATCACAGATCAACTATTTAAAACAAGGAAAAAAAAACTTTCCTTGTCTTGAAGCAACCCTTGCCATGCCTTTAACAATTCATTGGTGCTCAGATTCCAAGGTGTTTGCATTTGTCTGGAGTTAGGTGCCACTTTGACACTGTGGATGATGCAGCAGGTCTGGGCTGCCCATGCACACATTTCCCCTTGGTGTGTACATTGCTCACCCAGGGGTTTCGCCCTCGCTGATGTCGCCCAAGGAACACCTGAGGTCACCCAAATGCTGCCTGTGACACAACTTACCGAAAATATATTGTCGGCTTCTATTTAAGAACGTTGCTGATTTGGGCTGGAGGTTTATTGCACATTTAGCTTTAGGATGCAACAAAATTTCCAGCTGAATTCGTCTGGGGAAAAAAAGCTGAAAAGAAGTTTTTCAAAGTCTCATAGAGAAAAAGGATTTGACTACAGAAGCACCTAAAAATGCTATCAGATGTCAGCTGAGGTAACGCTCTTGCTAACAGCTGGAAAACACTGCCATACTAATGGTCTGCTGTAACACTAACCTTGGTTTGTTTGGGGTTTTTTGGTGCTAGAGGTGACAACAGCAAAACTTTCCTCACTGGCCTCTTTGATATCCTGTTAGCTCCCCTTCAGCCTGTGTTAAATGCATTTGCCACACTATTGATGGAAACAGAGAAAATCAAACCCATTACACTCTTGCTAAAGCCTTTCCCACTGGCTGTTAGCTTGTTTTGATATCGATTGTCTGTGCTTTATGATTGGTAAAATCTTTATTGGCTTCACTTACTCAACCCCTCGGTTTGTCCCCATGTCACTGTGCTCCCATTTGTTCATTAGGATGTCCCTGAGTGCAGGCACAGCCTCCTGGGCTGGAAGCCCAGCAGCAGTGGGGGTGTTCAGTGGTCTTCTGCACAAAACCAAATGGAAGACTGGAAAAGGCAAGCCTGATAATAGCTTTGCTTCGGGAAGGAAAAGAGATGAGGGCACCAGAGCTTGGGGGGATAAATAATGCAGGGCTTCTCTACTGGTACAGTGAAGGGAATCTACATAAGGCATCTCCACCTCACTCCAGTGCCTCCTGGTCACATGGAGTTGCATCCATTAAGTGATTCCTTGCTGAAAAGGCCCTGGGTCTCCTGCAAACATATGGCCACTATGAAACTATGTATTCACAGAGCCACCTCCAACTTCCCCCAGTTCTGCTGTGCCCCTGTTAAATGACCATTTGCAGTCCAAAATGAAAAAAGCCCCTATAAATGAAAATATAAAGCTTCCCAGCAACAGCAATATTTGTGCAAAAACCAGAGGGTCAAACTGGCTGAGATGCTGAATAGATGCACTAAACTTCCCTCATCATCCCCACAACTCCCGACAGATGCTCACAGTAACCTTGCTTAGCACATAGAATTGTATTTCACAGGCTCCGTAAGTACAAGAAACATAGTGCAGAGAAGTTAGTTTAGCTGTGGATTTTAGTATTGGTATAGCAAGCTCGAGTTAATATTATACTGGCTTCCACTTGGCAGACTGCAATGTAGGAAAAAACTGAAAACTCATCTCCAGGAATTCTGAATCAGATCAAGCCTATAAATAATCTTTATGCTCATCTACTGCCTCATTAGGAAACAGTTATCCAACCTGTAAACTCCCCTCTTATGAGTTACTATTTGTGTGACTCAATCCCAAATTCGAGTGATGTTCCTGAGAGTGCAGAAATAGAAGTTTTCACATTACTGAAACCATCGAACCATTGAACTACTTGGGTTTGCTACAACTACAAAACAGATGCCAAAACTCACAAAAAAAAAAAAGATCAATAGCCACATATACACGCAGAGGAACACCAAACCACACTCTTCCTCCTCCTTATGTGAGTGAAACCAACAGATCTTGCTCTGGGTCTGTGTGGGGCAAGTTTGGATGGAGAGGCAAGGGCTGGGAAGGTTCTGTAGCTGCATGCACCATAAATAACTTGGACATCATGGACATGGAACACTGCTGGCACACCTGGCCTCCAGGGGAAAAGTATCACATCATAATAAGCCAAGAAGAGAGAAGGGTTTAAGTCAGCTATTCTCTGTGAGACTCTGCTGTCTCAGGGGTACAGGAAATGCTGCTGAGAGGGTCAGGAACCTTTCACATTCACTCTTAAACTCAGAGTGTCTTCCTAGCAGCATTAAAAGCTCTGCCAGTGTTCAATTTCATACTGGAAAAATGAGCCACACTTTCTAACAACCATGAGATCTAATTTTGAATTTCAGACCTGTCTCCTCACAGCTACACCCCCAGTGCCAGGTAGCACTGGATGGGAACACATCACAGAGCCTGTGGCTACACACATGCCTGTTGCTGGGAGGGACAGGCCTCATGGCTAAATGGAAAGAGAGGGCAGAGGGGGATACCCAGCCTCTTGCCTCTGGAAAGAAAGGCACTGAAATATGCAGCATTCCCACATGGCTGTAGGGATCCTCTGGCCCAGGGCAGGCTGCCTGCCTGGCCCAAATATCCATCTGAGCAGCCTGTCCCTGCAGCAAGGAGCGCTTGGCAGCGGCACGGCATCTCCTCCCAGAGGCAGTGCATCAGCAGGTCACACCGCAGCACTGGGACTGGAAGTGTGAGAACACCCTCCCCAAAATCCTGAGTGTCTTATCACAGGATGGATTTTTACAGGGAAACACAGCAGGGAAAAC